>NC_092817.1:92041740-92341740 GCF_023375885.2 Dermacentor andersoni | reverse complement strand
TCCCGCAGACCAAATGAAGATCATGTTTAAACTGCTTAAGGACGTACACTCTCGTTCACTACAGTCTTCGAAGTGTCAAACCGAACTTGTTTCAGATGTCAAAGCCATTAAAAACGGACAGAAAAACATACAAACTGAGCTAGCAGGTATAAAGAAAAGGCTTGACGATTTAGAAGAAAAATCAAAATCCCTAGACCGTTTCGACACTAACCTAACACGCATGCAATACAACGTAGATAGCCTCGCTGCTCAGAACAGCTCCTTATTATCGCGTCTGGATGATCTGGAGGACAGGTCTCGTCGCGATAATTTAATATTTCATGGCCTACCCGACTCGAAAGAAACCTGGCAACAGACAGAAGAAAAACTAACCTCAGTACTTAACGCTGCTCTTGGATCTTTTCCCAGCAGTTCGATTCAGCGAGACCACCGGCTCGGCACTTACCAAGCTAACAAATGTCGCCCGATAATTGCTAAAATTACTAACTACAAAGCGAAAGAATCGGTACTTTCATCACGCGCGCAGTTAAGATCGAGTAACATTGCAGTTAATGAGGACTTTTCACCCGCAATTCGACTTGCCCGTAAAAAACTAATTGAGTTTGCGAAATCGCAACCAGACTCGCCACATTTTAAACTCAGCCACAAGAAACTGCTACTAAACAACAAATGCTACATGTACCATTCTAACTCGAATAGTATTCAGGAGATGCCAAGACGCAACGTCGGCCTAAACCATGTTTCAGCTGCCTCGCAACACGTTCCTACTTAGGGAAACGTGAGGGGCAGTGGGCATGCGCAAAATAATCAAGTCAGCATCCTTTATACTAACATCAGAAGTGTTCTGAAAAACCGTGACTCATTATCATCCGCAATTGGCACGTGTTCAGCCCATATAATAGCTTTAACTGAAACGTGGCTCTCGAATGACATTCAAGACTCAGAACTTTTTCATGATAGCAAACAATTCACGATATACCGCTGTGACCGAACAGAGCACCGTGGTGGCGGCGTAGTTCTTGCCCTTTCGAAACGCATCCCATCGTCACCCATTCACATCAGCACCAATCTAGAATCAGTGTGGGCTACAGCAACTCTGAACCATCAAAAGGAAATTTTAGGCGTTTGCTATCGTCCACCTTCCTCGTCACCCGCATTTACCAATGAATTGCATGATATAATTAGTACCATTACGACAAAGCTTCCTTCTACACCTCTTTTCTTATTTGGTGACTTTAATTTTCCTAATATAGTTTGGAACAGTGATATACCTAACTTGTTATCTTCTTCTTCTGATTCAAAAGATTTCTTGGGTATTTGTACTACATTTTCATTAACTCAATTAGTCACACAAGCCACGAGATCAACATCCACTTCCGGAAACATTCTCGATTTGATCCTAACCAATCGTCCCGATTATGCCTCTACCATCCATTACTTACCGGGTATCAGTGACCACTTATTACTAAATATTCACTTTAATACTGCGTTTGTGAAACTTCCGAAGACTAAAAAAATAATTAGAGACTATAAGAGAGCTAACTTCGAAGCAATAAATAATGAACTCAGTCTATTTCTTAACATATTCATGAGTGATTTTGAAAATCGTAGTGTGCAGTCAAACTGGAACATGTTTTCGGCAGAGGTAAATCGCTTAATCAATAAACACATCCCAACCCGTACTATAACATGCAACCAGCGCGCGCCTTGGTACAATAATCATTTAAAACGACTATCCAACAAAAAAAGACGACTGTATCGTTCCGCGAAGCAATCACCCACTGACTCACGTTGGAAAGCCTACACATAAGCACCTAACACCTATGTAGCCGCACTCAAATGCGCTAAAGAAACATTCTTATCAACCACATTACCATCTATGCTGATAACTAACGCAAAAAAATTTTGGCGCGTCATACATCCACTTTGCGATGATTCTATCACGCTTAACACTTGCTCTGGTAACCGTGTTCCGAAAAACCTATGCGCAACTCTCCTGAATAATAACTTTGTTAAACATTTCTCGTGCACAGTTGATATTGAACTACCTATCTTGAATGACTATAACTTCTTAACTATGCCTCTAGTGACTGTTGAAGTTCCCGGAGTTATTCGACTAATAGATTCATTGAAGATGGATTCGTCACCCGGCTTTGATAACATCAGTGCTAAATTTCTGAAAAACACCTGCACTTATAGTTCCATTATACTAACCAAAATATTTCAACAATCACTCAACACATCTACTGTTCCATCAGAATGGAAAATAGGAAAAATAATTGCTTTGCACAAATCTGGCAGCAAAACATCACCTACAAATTATCGCCCGATATCATTAACCAGTACCTGCTGCAAACTGCTAGAACACATTATTTTTACTAAAATTGCGGATTTTCTTGAATCTAATTCATTTTTTTCGTCATCACAACATGGTTTCCGAAAATCATTCTCATGTGAATCACAATTATTAACATTTACTCACAAACTACACCAAATACTTGACTGTTCTTCTCTTGCCGATTGCATCTTTTTAGATTTTTCGAAAGCCTTTGACAAAGTGTGTCATAAACTTTTACTTTATAATATAAGCAAATTAAACCTCGATCATAACGTTCTCAAATGGACTGAGTCATTTCTCGCTAACCGTTCTCAGTTCGTAACAGCTAATGGCCATGACTCACCTCATAGCGACGTTCAGTCCGGTGTGCCCCAAGGTTCCATCCTGGGACCTCTATTATTCCTTATCTACATTAATGACTTACCTTCAGCAATAACCTCTGACGTACATTTATTTGCAGACGACTGTGTAATCCTCAGAGAAATAACTAACGAACACGACATCTCCCTGCTTCAGGCCGATCTCAATAACGTCAGCAAATGGTGCCGATTGTGGCGAATGGAACTCAACATTAACAAATGCAAATTTCTGAGAGTATCCCGATCTAACGATAATCTGCCTGTGTACTACTTGAATAACGTTGCTTTAGAATCTACTAACTCATATAAGTACTTAGGCCTACATATAACATCTAAATTAACATGGGATCATCACGTCGAATACATAATTAATCAAGCTAACCGCTTGATGGGATACTTACGCCGCAACTTTTCTCATGCTCCCTCTCCTTTAAAATTACTACTTTATAAAACACTGTTACGGCCAAAATTAGAATACGCTGCAGCTATATGGGACCCTTACCACGAAAACCTAATACATTCCCTTGAACTCATCCAAAACAACGCCACTCGTTTTATTCTTTGGAATTACTACCGTGGTGCGAGCGTTTCTTCAATGAAATCGAATCTGGGTCTTCAACCGCTAGCAACACGTCGAAAAATTTCCCGCCTTTCATTTTTTCATAAGCTGTATCACCACCCTACACTTCATCCAAAATTCATGTCGCTACCATATTACTTATCTCACCGTACTGATCATCATCATAAAGTTAGAATTGGTGCATGTAACACGACACACTTTTTACATTCATTTTTGCCACGTACGTCGAAAGATTGGAATGAACTTCCTTCTGACATTGTTTTCATTAATAACAATGATCATTTTCGAAAAGCACTAGCTAACAATGTACAATAGCAAACATTTGTACGAACTGCTCCTGGTGTTTTCCTTTTTCCTGTTTAATGTTACTTTTATATGTCATGTTCTATTACTGCATTCATCATACTTTCAGCTAACATTGTATAATTAGCAAATATTGTGTATAAGCTCATGATTTATTTCCTTCTTATTTGTTGTATAACCCACTCCCCTCTCTAATGCCGAGAGGCCCTGAGGGTAAATAAATAAAATAAATAAATAAATATGACACTGCACATTTTGGGAACGAATACCTCGAAACTGTCGATGGTAGCTAAGTTATTGCGGAAGAGACGTGACCGGACGCTACGGCGTGCTAATTCTGCATTTTCACATGATCTTGTAGCTGAATAATTATAGGCACAACTTCTTCACTAACTTGCAGTTTCTCGACAAAGCAGTACACACCTCTTACCTGCGCTACCTGGAAAGAAGAAATTCTGCTATCTGCCGAAAGTCCTTCACCAAAAATTTTGTTCTATGTAAATAAATAATAAACAGGCGGGTAATATGTAGAATCTTCCTAGCAAAATAAATTGCAACATGAACTGGAGTCGCTTCGCTTTCTTCGTTTTTATTGTAATCCATCTTTGAACAAAAGTGAACAACATAAGTATGCTGAAACAGAAACAACGAAGCATGCCTTCAATCTTTAACACCACAAAGATGGGCAGCTCGGAACATTCAAAGAAATAATAAGGAAAAAAAAACAAAGAAAACGTCAGCGTGGTGTAGATTTCTCTAAAAACAAGCGGAGAAATATTGGCTGCCAGTCCACTGAGAGCATTTGTTCAACAGGCTCGGTGCGGGACATTTGACCGGGTACAAATGTTTTAGAATACAAATGTGTGGTAAGTTTATTGCTTCGAGATAAAGTGTTCAGAATGCCGCCATGGCGTCGTCTTCATGTTTCCATGGCTGGACGCAACGGTCCACATTTTTATTCTGTATTTTTGTAAAAGCTTCAGCTTTGCCGCTTGTCTTCAGTGCGAGTTCTCGTCGATGGTTGTGGCGATGTCTCGGGAAAGGTAGGAGCTAATGATAGAAAAAGAAAAGAAAGCCAGAAAACGTGATTTCAAGCAGCGAAGACGTCATCCACTAAACGAATAACATCTTTCAACCCGACGAAATGCAAGCGCATTATGTACACATGGTGCATTAAATGAAGTCAAGGGTTTCATGAACACTCCAGTGCTATAGGTCCATTTTACAAACAAGAACTGATCGACGTAGCAATCAGTCATTCGATTATTCAGTTTTCCAGTGCTCCATAGACTGCGCAAGGTAGTTAGACAGCTAGCATATTGGAAGTACGTACGAGTTCTCTTACTATACAATGAAATAACTGAATAATAAATCAAGGCCCGTGTACAAGATGCTTTTTTTAGACAATATATTTTTTTTTTATAAACAAGCTATAAGTGCAGGCAACGCGGCGTTTTTCTTAGACGATTTCCTAGGCGAAGCGCACATACTTTGCCTCTAGTAGCGGGAGCTCCAGAATACTGATTAATAAAAAATTGTTAACTATTTCATTACTGTCTTGGGGGCCGTTGTTTACACGGAGAACTTGAAGGCAGGCACATATTAAGGCACCCTCATTTTTTTTTATCTATGAACTCACACCTAAAGAAACACCCTGTACAGACACAAAAAACAGATATGCTAGAGGTGTTCGTCAGAGATTATGTCAGCCATACACCATGTCGGGCATATTCGGCTGGCCAATGACAAACAGTATTTACGTACCCATTATGCCAGTAAGATTGAAGAGCTCTGGCTTTGCGGCAAAAAAATAAACAGCTATTTATACGTTTTCTGATGTCCTGCACCACATCTCCTTCTAGAAATGATTTACTGAAGGCTTAAGCTCCGGTGAATTGTGAGAGTCAGCAGCTGCTGTCCCATAATTTTGATGAGCAGTGCCATCAAGCACTGCTCAAGATAGGCTCACTTGCAGCACATCTTTATCAGCGATAGTAAGTGGAGCACATCTCTCAAATGTGGTCGAATTATTTATGGTGCCGCTGTTGCCAAGGTATAACAGAAACCGCACACGCACCACGTGTATTTCTACCTCGAACAACCACGGCTTTAGTGGGGAATTTATATGGCCCACATTTTATATGCTCACAGTCTAACGAACAACGTAACAAAAGTTTCAATAATAAGACGGGCTTATGGTATGTGTCCCGACATTTATAAGCTCTACATGTTCTTGCTACGCATATGAAAGCTGTAGTTAAATATAACGGTGTTCTCGGCCCGTGCATACTACATTTCTGCAGGGAAGCTGGCGAGCCTGCATTCCGTCACAGCTTTGATTTCCCTTCGTGAATTTTATCTCTTTCTGAGAAAATATGAAGCAAACAACGGCCATTCTTCGTTACGAAACCCAACCCAATAAGGCGTTCATTTACTTTCTAGATCTTTAGGCAACCCTTCCAATATTGGTTTTATGAGTAGCTTTCGACAGCTTCATGTTTCTTTGCCGCTTTAGTTTTGCCATGCCTACTTTCCTTGCACATGCGAAATAGAAGCAAAAAAAAAAAAAGGCCGACGTGCGACATGCTATGCGCAGAAGTCTCAATATGACCGGCCGAAATTAGGTCATGTGCAGGGACTTTCCTGAAGCAGTTTTACACTATCACAACATAATTTTGGGCCAATGAAGTCACTACTGAAAGGTGACCAGAAACTTTAGTTGAATAAAAAATCAAGGAGAGGCTAAGCAAACATGTGCGAAAAGTTCAAGGTAATCAGAAAACTCTCGAGAAGAGTGAGTCTGTAGAGGCCACTTTTGCGGTTCCTGTTACCTCAATGTTTTTTTTTTCTTTATTGTTTTTATTTTGTTTTTTTTTAGTAAGCCTTGTTCTCCTTGTACGTCTCCTATGTCGAGCGAAGGTTGTTCAATTAGCTTCAACTGGCCGCTATCGCTCCCTTTCCGGGGTGTGCTCAAGTAGGCGCGTTTAAAGTTTTGACAGGATCTGTTCAGCGTTCATTAGGCTTTATGGCCGTGCCAGACCGCTCCCACGATATATACCCCGTGGGCCGGTAGGCATCAAGTAGTCCGGGACGTGGGGTATAATTAAATCCTCTGGTTCGAGGCCCTGAAGAGGAGCTAATTTTCTTGCCTTTGCAGGGTCTAAGTGTGCGTTTTTAAGGGGTAATAAAAATCCTGGCCTTCCTTCGAAATCAACAAAAACATAGATATACGACTAGAAACGCGAGACTTTTGAGCAGTTACTTCCTCCCAGCGAGCGGGAATAGACTGCTTCGTAATGACTGATGAATATTGTATTATATTGTGTTCTTTTCCTTTCTTTTTCGTTTAGAAAAGGCTTTCAGAACTATGACATTCTTCTTATATTGTTTTCTTTTTGCATAACTTCTACACCGAGGTTATTGAACATGCAACAGCGCCACTTATCACGCTGTGTCGATGATTAAGCTTAGCTTGTCTGCTTGAAAGCTAAGCGCTCATCTAAAGCACGTTTTTCTATAATACGCGCCAAAAACGTTTGTGCTAGCTGCGGCCTAAGCTGTTTACATATATAGCAAATAGGTCTACTTCGTTAGGATTTGGTGCCTTGTATGTTTGTATGTTTGATTCAGCTACATGAATGGTACGTATTACGGGCAAATAATAAACCATTTCGTCTTTGCATAATAAGCGCTTAATAAGCGTAATATGCATAATAAGGCTGTGGCCTTTCTTTATTTATTATCAGAAAGTTTGTGAGTGCCGCTGCTAACACGTGTCTGAAGGTTGCAGGCAAGCGAGATACGGTTGCAAGCAGACGAGAAAACGAGCTTAACAACGAGATACTTCATCCCAAAGAGATTAGCCTTACTGCGTCATAGCCTTCTCCCTGTTGATTAAGCTTGAATTTTTCAAACCTGGATGTTGGCTAAGACCACCAGGGCTCTTCGTTAAGTAACTTAGTAGACACGCAAGACATGACGCCGAAACACCAAATCTTTTTCGTTGCCCCGTTGTTTTTTCTGCATTAAACGTTTTTGTAGCCCCATCGGCAGTCGCTGAATGCATGAAACTAGTTAAAAACTACCTTTTGCTTAGGCAGATCTAGACTCTACTTTTGCAGATCAGAGTAAAGCTTGGAAGCTTATGCGTTCTCTTCTCATTAAGTTTCGTAATGCGCTAAAGCATGGGTATAAAACGACGTTGATAGTTGGGACGCCTAATCATCTATGACATTTCGCGCTAAAAAAACTTTTTGTGGCTGGAAAAGCTGATCTTTTGCTCAAGTTTAGTGTCAGCTGAAATACGGAACAGTGTCTAACTTACGACGCAGCAGACTATTTTATAGCTTGCCTCCCAAGACTCCCGAATTTTCCGTAAAGCTTACGAATTGACGCTCATTTTACAATTTCACAAACGCTAGGCCAACGTTTTACGAAAAGCAAGTTATGTCCGTGAAAACGCTGCGCTCGCCGGTCCCCGAACTTTCCGTTGGGAAACGTCCGATGGTGAAAAGATGTTAAAGGCGTATTTGCTTCGAGCACGTTTATATAAACAAGATCCTGAAGCAGTCGCTGAAGAAGGCACGGTGATCATAAAGCAGTGTGTTGCACGCCACTGTTTGCTGGACCAGGTTGTTGCTGCTTGCGTGCTGCGTCTAATATTACGTCATCCATATTATCAAATATGTTTGTATACCTGAAAAGACGTGTACTCATGGGCAGCAAGTGCACCTGTCCCCCCCCCCCCCCCCATTTTGTTGCAGCTGTCATGTTGGCAGTTACGCTTATAATGTCTTATCGGCCTTGTTATTTGCTGTTGTCCGTGGTACAGCGAACAGCGGTAACCACTTGCGACCGCGTTGACCCTTCTCGACGACTGACCGTCACATGAGAAGTCGGTCAGGGTACTATTGAAACTTTTACGTTCGAGTGAATTGTTCATGCGACTTTGGTACTCCGAGGCATTCACCACCCTCTCAATTTATTTTTCGCACGTTTGCTTTTTTTTTTTTCTCCGCTGCTTTTTCGCTTTTTTTGTCTCCCTTCCTCGTTACCCTGTGTAGAATAGCAAACCAGAAGTTTCTCTTCTGGTTAACCTCCCTGCCTTTTCTATCTCATTCATCTCGGTCACTCTCTCCTTGCTCAAAAAGAGCAATGAATATTACAGCAGCCAGGCTGTATAATTGCACTTCGCGCAGTTTTGCTGTATCCGTTCAGCGGGCCCCACAATGAATTAATAAGTAATATGTGAGGCGAAGATCTCGCCGGTCAATTTTGAATAGGCATATATTCACGAAAGGCCCCTTCGTTATCATTGGAACATCTGGTATGGTCCACAGACAGGGTGTTTCAGCGAACATGTTCAACATTTTTAAAGGTTGCCAGTGGCAGATATCACAATTCTAGTTCATGAGCTTGTCTACTCGAAGCGGCTGACACCACTTGCAAATAAAAAATTGAAATGAAAAATTCAGCAATTAACAAACATTCACTCATTATTTTTTAAAACTGATTACGTTATGGCCATATTGCAATTTACAAATTCTAGCCGTGGAGTTCGCAAGGCAGATGTACTTCGAACGAATTCTCAGGACGGCACCAGTTTCGGGATATTAATTCCCAAACTTTGCGGAGAAATGCATTGCCATTCGAGTTACTTGTGTGCTTCAATGCATAAAACGACGTTTTATTCACAAATAAACTGGAGCGCCAATGCCTTTCTCCGCAAAGTTTCTCCACAAGTTCAAAATAAAATAAAAAATGCAATAGCATTAAAGCAAACGTTGAGAAAAGATAGATTAGAATTAAAACGGATAGGCGACTACGAATATGCGAGAATTAAGGAATGAATAAAAAACGTAAAATAAAACAAATTTAACTAAATTTCGAAGGCCAAAAGGAAGCACTAAAGTGAGAATCCAGAGTTTAAATCATATTAGCGAGTTTTAGCGAGTCCATCCTTCCGGTAGACTCAAGCGCGTCTGTATCATACCGGGTTATCGCACGCTAGTAGCGACATCCTAAAGACGCTTCATCTAACCTCATTGCCTTATCCTCCTGAGACCCCGCTATGGGGATTTGTCCAATGTATTGGACATTCAGAAGTGAGACAGTACTCCTGTGACAAGGCTTTCATCCTCCTAAAACCGCGCTGTCCACTTAATTGGACGCCTGCTTGCGCCATCTATGCAGCATTTATGAAAATACATCGTTCAAATTCCCACCGAAACAGTTCCACAATGGCGGCATTCAGCAGCGCGGCGTTTTACTGCAGCTGCCGGAGAAGTAAGCACTATTTCTCGTATTTCTACCCGCTTTCAGGGCATATTTTTGATTTTATTATAAAGTTAATACAACAGCGTACGCGCAGAATACGATATTTAAACTGTTTGCGCGCTTACTTTTTTTTACGCTTCCTTTGATTTCGCGTGTCCATTACGTTGGACGCTAGGACTCAACCCGGTTATTTTGACCGCGTTTTGGCGATGGCCTTGTTATGAACAGCAGGCGAGTACTGTTGGTATTTAGCGGCTTTTCCATGAAATCGCGTCTCTTTTTTTCTTTGGGGGACCGGCCTCGCGTGTTTGATGAATTAAGCTGATAACTTTTCTTTTTTCAGTCTACCGCTAGGACCCGCAAGGCAGCTGTGGCAGGCGGTCTCGTAAGAGAAAAAAAAAACATAACGATATCCCTCAATCAAATATTGTGCACATGTACAACGTCAAGATGGGTGGTGTCGACAAGGCAGACCGAATGATAAGTTACTACACGATAAAGCGCGCGTTAACAAGTGGACAATCAGAGCCATCTTTCACCTCTTCGACATTGCCCTCAGCAACTCCTGGGTGCAGTACACGCGGGACATACGCTCCCTAAAGAAATAGCGGAAAGAAATACTCTGTTCTCAGTTCCGCCAATCTGTTACTGAGACTCTCGTGGCTCAAGGGAAGCAGGATGAAACGGAGAGTGAGAACGAAGCCGAGTGGCATCCGCCATCAAAGCAGGCTCGACTGTCTCCTCGAGTACCCCAAGAAAAGAGCACTACCCACTGCTCAATGCAGGCAGACACTGCAAACGCTGCCCGTTGCAGACTACAGGGCTGCGACATGAAAACAAAGTTCTTTTGCACCAAATGTCGGCTCTTCTTCTGCATCACCAAGGAAAAAAAGGTGTTTCGAAATTACCCACAGGAAGTGAACAGAAGAGAAACATTTTTGTTGAGCAGAGGAATGCTCTTTTTTATGTACTTCATTCACTACTTTCTCTTTCGAGTTATAAAAATATTTTTGCACGCGACTTTGAGCGCAATATCTGCGGTACGTCATTACGTGCGCGCTGGGTGAAAAAAGACCGGGTAGCATCCCAGTGTCCAATATATTGGACACCGCGCTATGCTGAAACTATCAGGGCTATTGAAAAAACATTTAACACTTTTCACCTTCATAACCCTGCTGACTTATTCTGAAAGTTTGGGAAAAATCTGTGCACCTAAATACATCCCGGGTCTCAGGAGGTTATAGAGACGCTTTCGCGTTCCATGAGTGTTCTTGTCAAAGAAAACATTTAAAAAGGCAGCGTACTGACGATTGCGCCGCTGCCGGAAATTTGCACCAGCAACGAAGTTAGAACAGACTTGGTTACTGCAATATTAGCTTTGTGTTTGTCTGTTCGAGCCCTGACCACCTCACGTTCGCGTCTCCGCTGACCGGGTAATTCGCTTGCGTATACCAGAATACCGGACACGCTAAAACTTTTTATTGACTCTGCGAGACAATCCAGGATCGCAGTGCATGCCTTCCTGTTCCTGCACCCAAGTGTCGAGGCACCCAAATTAGTATCAGTGTGTCACTCACACGCGTACCTTCCGAGGAAGGCCTATTCTTCCTCCTCCTCTTCCTCTTCCTCCTCCTCCTCCTCTTCCTCTTCCTCCTCGTCTTCCTCTTCCTCTTCTTCTTCTTCCTCTTCCTCCTCTTCCTCTTCCTGCTGCTGCACGGGGGCGGGCTTGGGTGCCGGGGGCGCGGGCTTGGGTGGCTCGATGGGCTTGGGTGGCTCGAACACGGGCTCGAGCTCATCGTCTTCGTCCTCTTCCACCTCACGGCGGCTGCGCATCACCTGAGGATAGCAGAACGGTGACTCTCTTTATGGCGTGATTAAACAGCGCAACAAGAAAAAAAAACAAGAGACACAGGCCGCTGAGCTGCTTGTCACGCAGCGTTACTAATAATGAATTTGTTAGCGTCTTCAACCAAAACCTTGGGCGTTATGAAACCCTACGTTTGTGGGCCAAACTGAGCCCCTTCGCCAGTGGTTAGAAGACAGAAAATACCATAACCAGTCGCAGCTCGCTGTGCACTTTGATGGCGCTGTTTGCCTTGCTTTTCCCTCCCCCCCCCCCTCTTAATTGACAAACATACTTAGCTGTCCACTATGCCTATCATCAACACTCTTCACTCTCTCTCTCTCTTTTAATCCCATTTCCTTTCCCTAATGCTGAGTAGCAGGTCAGATCTTTGATTCAGGCTGGCCTCTCGGCTTTTCTAACATAATAAATGCATGTCTCTCTCTAGTTGTAATCGACATGAAGTGTTATGCCACACGGGGACAGACACAAAAACAAAGACACAAAGTGCTTCCTTCCTTTTTAGTGTTCATGTCACCCTGTTGCGACACACTTAATCCCGGCTTAATATGACTGGCAAACGAGCCCACATTGCCTCTCTAGTGTACAAAGTTGTAAATTATTGCTTCGTGCGTTTAGTTTTTTCATTGTGCCCTATCTTTCTTTCCTTTTGCGCTTTCACTAACTACTACATATATTATCTATATGCTGCTGCCACCGTGATCGCTAGTATCTGGCAAGCATGTTACACGTAGCAGGCGCAAAGGGGGGAAATGTCTAGCAATGTTATGCAACCTTGCCATAACAAATGTTACCATCTATAGACTAACACGCCACTGTAGCGGCCGTTTCATAGACTCACGGCTATTTTGCGAGAACTGCCTAAAATGACGGTAAAGAAAACGAACAATTCAGAATTGCTTGGGGCTTCGTATACTATACTGAAGTAACGAATGGGTGGTCTCTAACTAAAAGAATAGATTTCTCGAGCGAGAACGACACAACTGAAGAAAAAGATTGATGCCTCTTTTAATATGCTGGTGTATTTGCTCTGCGATGTAGCGAATCATCAAACAAACAGGCGAGGGCCAGTTCACTATTAACAGTTCTTAAAATATAACAAGATAGGTTCTTCTAAATACAGCGATGTCCGCCTAGGCAAAGTCAAGCTTTTCCCGGGTGAGCAGCGCCCACATTTATGAAGTCATCAGGACATCACACAATTAGTGTGATGTCCTGGTGACTTTGTCCTAGTTACTTTGTCCTGGTGACTTTGTCCTGGTGACCTTGTCCTGGTGAACAGCCGTCATTTGTGCCAAAGTTTGATCAAGACATAAAGTAAAAGAAAATGATATCCTGAATTTTAGATTTCTACTGAACTAAAAGAAAGACCTGTTTCCCGCCCTAAAATTCCAAGCAGTGCGAATAACGTTATGTTTCAGCAAAGTGTCAGTTTGCTGTCGATAGTACCAAAGCCTGCAGCGCTTGACAAAATACCTGAGTTGAGCGTACGTTCAAGAAACTTTGGTCTATCCTTAGCGCCATTTTCTTTTCCATGTGTTTATCGGTAGCCAGAAGAGTTTAATCATCGTAATGAAAAACGTTCTTCGACTCGACACACCGGAAGGACTCAAGAAAGGATAGGGTAGCGCCTTCTATAGATTAGAGAGCCCACTGCACTTCAATAATGTTTGTCGCTGATCCCTGCGCTGCACTATCGCAATCAAGAACTGTGGACATCTACCTGAAGGCAACGGAATGAAAACGTGTCGCTCTGCTAAGTGCTCAAAACACCAACCAGCAGTAAGGGGCGTTACTGAAACCTAGTGTTTACTTTCTTCAAGGGCTAACACTGAGCCACACTTGAAGAGTTCTTCTTTTTGCTTGCCTTGTTTCATTAACTTTAAGCTCATAACTGTCGTTGTCAAAAATCTGCGGACAACGGTATTCGAGCAAACGTTGAATTTCGGAGCACTTTGTGAGTATAACGAGCATAACCGTACAACCTTGCATTCACATGTCTTTGTACCTTCTCGACGAGTGTAAAATAGAAGACCCAAATTGCTTTTAAGAGGCCGTATAGTGATTATAAACACTCATGACTAGGGCAAAAGTTTTTAATAAGACTAAATGTTAAGCGGGGAACCTACCATTGGATGCCAACACATTATAGATTCGAATCCACACATCGCTACTCTAGTAATTGCTTGAAATGTCAGGCCGGTGTTCTCTGTCGTATGGTTCACGACTGTACGGGCTGGATATCAGGGCCAGTGTTCATAAATAGCACTTACGCTAGAATTTTTTGTAAGAGCATTTTCCGGCCAATACTAGCGCCGGACACAGTAGTAGCGAAGGCGTCCAACCAATGACCAAGAGCACTTACAAGCGAAAAAAAGCTTTGTGAATCCCGCCTCTGAATACCACGCTGCGTTTTTTCTCCAGTAGCGTGGTCCGTAGGGCATTGTCGCAGACCGTAAGTTCTGGGCTTCATAACTGCATTACTACTTGACAGTCAGCACTGGCAGACAATTGCTGACATTACATTGCTGCCTTCAAACTAACGGATTACTACTGCTTCCACACTGTTCTGTCCCCTAGCGTCGACAGAAATCGCCAAACGACGGCGCGAGAGAGCACTGACAAAGACACAACCAGCGCTGGCTGGTGAGAGCTAATGCTGTTCTATCTCTGTCCTGTTTTGTTTAGTCGTATTGCCCTGCTCTAACCGCTTATAAGGAATTAATTATCCCAACTGGAGAATAGTATTGGTCTTTCTTACCCTAATGTAGCTCATTCTTTCTCTAAAAGTGACGAGGCTCTTTTTTTTTCTGTGCATTCTTTTGTTAATTACGAAAATGATTTGAGGGAATGTTTCTTTTTTTACTGCCGTGTTCTAACTGTTTCTTGTTTCTTTTTTTTACTTTTGTCTTTGTGATCTGCCCCCCCCCCCCATCTTATTCCTTCTTTCCTTTTTACTTACCTTCTGCCTATCCTCAATTTCTGTTTTTATTTCCTCCTTCCTAAAGAGTAGGCAGGCGTCGTGAACCTCTTGGCGGCAGTTGCAAGCCTGCTTTTTGACTTGTGTACCTCTTTGCCCATCGTGTAGATGCCTTAAATACTACTACTACTACTACTACTACTACTACTACTACTACTAATAATAATAATAATAATAATAATAATAATAATAATAATAATAATAATAATAATAATATGGCTCCTAAGCAAGGTCTGTTTTTGAATACAATGTAAGTCCTCAAGATAAATAGCGCTGCATCAAAGCAGAAATATGTGAAGGGGCACACCTTTTGCCCAAACATACCTGCTTGTTCTTGGGGTTCTCGGGGTCCCACTTGGGCAGACCACCACGAGCAGACTCCTTGAAGCTCATCATCTTCTCCTCCCATTGCTTCTCCGACTCGGCGTCCAGCATTGCTTCGAGCCCCTACGATGCGGTGTGCAAGAGCGCCAAACATTTCATCAAGCGAGACGAGCGTGCATCAATTATCATGTGCCTGTCATTTGCTTTCCTTACTTTCGCACGAGAAGGAAACTAGTATCGAATGACACGCAAACCGTCCAATCTGGTGTCTCTTTCTTCTGACCGCACTGGCAAGCAGAGTTTCTTGCTGGAATGCGCTTCAGTAGCTTTCAGGAGCGGTCAGTTCCTGCAATACTGGCTACCAGTTATGAAATAGCTTTTGGCCACATGTATTAGGCAGACTCCTGAGGGTTTCGGCAGGGTTAGTCCCATGATGCTGCCATCGTGAGAATAGCACAGGGCGTTGCATCTCTGAATTTTATCGTACAGGCAATTTGTAGCTGGGCGTGTCATATGGCGGTACCTGCCTCTACGTGCGATTTCAACGCTGTCTACGATGCCAATCTGCTAAAGTCAAGTTGACATAATTGCAGTTGTAGTATGTTCCTTTTAGCGGCCATGCACCTTTACGCTCTTTCGAAAAGCTAATGTCGGAGGACGAACGTAACACTATGCCTAATCACGTGGCACTCGAGTCATTCGATAATGTAATAAGCTACTGCAGCGGTAATAATTCGGAATATATTGAGGAGATGCGGTTCCCACTTCATAAACTCCCTAAAAACAAGCTCGTAAAAGTAGTTCTCTTCGTCAATGCAAACCGAACTTATGCATAAAGTTAACCACACAAGTAATGTAATGTGGCTTTTTTTTTATTTTACTCATATGTAGGTTAGCACGTTTCTAGAGCTAAACGCTTTAGAAAAACACGTTTCGCGTCGCATAGTCAGAGTAGCATCGACATTCATGTAAGTAGAAAAAAGGAAGAATTGGTGGTTTCACATAAAACACTTAATGAAATCGTGCAGCGGAGGGGAAACATTCAAGTACACGTAGTGTGTACCCGTTTCCACACAAGCTGTACAGCCCGCAAAACATGCAATGTGGTTAGGAGTTCACAGTAAACGGAGCAATCCATAGCCATGCTTGCATCCTTCCATGCATAACATTAAAAAATATCATGTCTATTCAAAAATGGCAGTTGTGGGCTGTTATCGATGTGGTGTCGCGTACATCGTCGATTACGTCGTCGATGACTTTTATGCCCTCAAAATTTCTAGCCACAAGGTCCAAATTGATATACACCGGTTCCAACTGAACGTTATGTAACACGATTAGTAAGTTTAACAACAACAGTCTTTCGGTTCGTTTTGGTCAAAGCGTGTCCGTTCTTTTCAGTGAAACGTCCCTTCACCGTCAATTAGGAACATGCGGAGACCAAATTTTAGCAGTGATTGGCAATCAATGAAGGGACAGAAAACTGTTTTGTGGTGATATCTTATTTCTAGGATCTGCATACAGTTATGGTCTTAGCGTGGTCATGTGTCAAGTATGGGTATTGTTTAGTAAGATATAAAAATCATTCCATAAGTTAAAGCACTACAAGTTGTTACTCTTTAAGAAATGTCTCGCAAGCTTTTACGGTGGTTAGCCTTGAATTGTTTATGTACTATGGTTTAGAAGGTCCTAGATGAGTTATAATTTATGGCAACGAGAAGCTGCTCTTTTCCGTGGTAATAATGTTCTTCGATAACTAATACTAATTTTCCTGCTCAATAGCATTACCTTCATGATAAGTACTTTGAATTTTTTACAGTGGTTATGATAAATATTGCACTCCACCCCTGCCCGTTTCGCGTTTGAATAAGTCTCCATTTTCGTTCGATAGACTCCCTTCATTTTATTGTAACTATCGGAAGCCGTATTGACACTACGTTTTCTTGGCCCAGGGCTCACAGCAAAAACGTTACTTATAATTCCTCCACCAGATGGCAGATCTCACTATCCTTAAGTTGTGCAGCATGGAAGGAGGTTTTCTTCGATGAGGCAATTGAATAACGGTGGCCGTGAGAAGTACGACATTATGACATTTTCCCCTAATATTATCTGCCTGTGCTTCCTAGTATTGCCGTTTATTCTCTCGAAAAGTTAAGAACGTCACTACCAGTATTGTTATCTACGATCACTTGGTGCAGGTAACTTTCTCTTTGGGGCCTTGATGACTCGACTTGCTAGTGCAGCTTCTCGGTTTTAGGTGTTAATTTTCGAGGGGAAGAAAATCAAAACTCGTCGTTGCAATAGGGACAAGGTGAACATATGTGAAGCGAGGGCAAGCCTGCGTTCCTCCTAGAACGAAACGTACGCCAGAGAAGAGTTCACGCTTGTCGACGAAGGTGCGGCGATCCGTCCTTCGCTCGTACTTGCTGGCCACCTGAATCTTGGGCTGTTGCCACACGACGGGGCAGAGAGCACGGAGACGGGCACAGGCGACAGCACACACCGCAACATTTTGCGAGTGGACACGGGTGTTCACGAGGGATCGTCAAGGACAGAGAGAAAGAGAGAGAAGGGGAAAAAGAGAGAGAGAGAAAGAAGAGAGACAACATCGTGAGCGAGGCAGCAGTTTGCGCTACGCTACTCACACCGTCGTAAAGCTCCCTCTTGTCCTCGAAGGACCGCCTGTCCAGCCGCCGCTCGTACTTGCTCGACACCTGGATCTTGGGCTACCGACCGCGCATTTCAGTAAACGCTCCCACCTACTGCACGTTTGGTCATTTATAATTCGCTCCTTATATCTACTCAATCAATGGAGCATCAGTCACGGATAACGGCGGCGCTTCCTCTCGTCGGTGCCTTTCGGCGAAGCCCGTCTTTGCCTGCTGTTGCTGATAGTTATGAGTTGTGGTCTCGCAATCGTAGTGAGCAAGTGCTAGTGAAGCCCCACAACATTTAAACATGTGATGTAACGTCCGAAGGCCTACCAGCCTTTTCAGATTTACCGATTACTGCTCATTGAACCTCTCCTTGTATGTTTCCGGTCACCTTTCTGGCTGTGCTGCATATTGAGATCTTCACAGGTCTCAACTTTCTGTTAACGCCTTGTGGCAGAAAATATTTACGTCAAAATTTCTCACACCTGTTCTAAATGCTATGCAGTATATATAAATATATATATATATATATATATATATATATATATATATATATATATATATACAACGAATCATAGTTTGCATCTGTAAGGAACAGCAACTTGGCGGGCTTCAGTGACGCAAGCTTTTGCCAGATTTCTTTTGGTTCAAGCTCAAAATTATCAGCAGGGTTACTCTAGCTGACACAACTGTGTCCTGTAGAAACTGACTAAATAAAGTCAGCTTCTGCTAGGCATACAACAAACATCTTTAACTGACACAGGTTCGCTGTGTGCTGGATGGGCGTTCTGCCAACTTATTCGCTAGAACGTAATATTGCTCACAAGTCACATCTCCAGTGCACATCTGATATTGGTATATAAAGCACTGAATGAAAAGAATACGCAACCCTAACACTCGAGGGTTGTCATTTATTCACACCAGGGGCCCCATAACGTAAAAATATTCTAATCAGTTTTTGTTCCGCTCTCATGACATCAAATTTACATAACCACCTACGTAAGCATTGTACAGTGAACCGCAGCGTTGTTGGAACAACACAATCTAACGCTCACCTTGTTTACAGGACGACATTCTTTTTTTTTTCACAGGAAATAGCATGGTCGAAATTCACAGGATTTCCTTATCTAATTGGTTGTCAAGGGGCAAGGAGCACGCAGAAATTGAGAGGATTTCTGTGGGGCCGCGCTAGCGCACAGAAGGTACATAACCGGATGTCGATAGTGGTGCCGGCTGCCGGGATTGGTCCGCTTCCCCTTGCTTACCTTACGGTGGGTGGTCTAAAATCATGGCGGCGTGCAATGGAAGGTTAAAAATGCCGCTAAAACGGATCGTCAACGAAGTATAGTCGGCAGAGCGATGTCGCATACGTGCCGAAAGTGCTCGTCTACGTTATACCGCTACGTAAAAACATTTATTCTAGGCAAAAAAAAATCCGTTCGCTTTGGCAACTTCGAGTACCCAGTGCCAGAGTGATCAGTAGGCAGTCGTCTTATAGTCCTTTCAGAACGGGCAAGTCTCCGGGTATTCCGAAAGAAGTTAAATTTTCTTCGGCATTTTATTGCATGTTTCATGCGTTCATGTTAAATTCTTGTGGTGAGTGTTCGCGGTATTGTGACGTCGCATGACAGAAAGGCTAAGTAAGCTTTTGACCAACAGCGGAGGGCTGATGGCGAAAAAGGCGTGGAATCAGAAATAATTATTTTTCTTTTGTTCGGTCTAATCCTGCAAATCGGTGAGCACACGTAATATCAAATGGGGAGCTTTGGTTTTCGTGACATCGTGTGACAAACAGGCAAAAAAACTTATGACCAATAATGATTGCAGAAATAGAATGGAAACAGTTTGGAATAGCTTTACGCTACAGTGCCCGAAGTATGCGACGTGCACGGTAAAGCTATGTCTAATATCATTTCATGACTGTCCGTGCGTTTTTGTACGTTCTAGTGCTCTCGACAATGTTCATGCAAAGACAACTTACCGGGTGCTTTCCCTGCAGAGCCCTGAAATGTAATAAAAAGGAGTGTAAGTTATTGAAATTTGCTCTGGGATTCCGTATACAATATACCTCTACATTACAACAATATACATATAAATAACTATGTATAGCGCATATGTAGCTGCCCATAAACGTGGCTTAGTGAGTGCTGAGCTTTACAAGCATATTATGAGCGTCACGAATGGGCTGATGTAGGGTCATATTGAAGGCTTTAGGAGTCTGAAGCCAGGTGAACTTTCTTCGGTCTACTTCATATCCTGATTCTTCCTTTGTGGAAATCACTGAGCAAGACCTCACCATGCAACTCTCGATTTTTACGGATTTTAATTGCATCTCTGTCTGCTAGTTGTCTCGCATGGCGCTTTGCTCTCACTCACGGCCCCGTTGGGGCCTACATGCCAGGCTTCTAGTGAACGTGGGTCTGGCGTATCTCCCCTGTAGAATTGATCGATCGAAGCATTGATATTGCCAAACCACCTGCAGGAATTCACATTTTTTCATCGTGGTGGTGCGCAGGGAACCGAGTTGTACGGCTGTCACTTACTCGGGGTCGAGACCCTTCTTGAGCGCCCTGCTCCTGTTGATTTGCCGCTGACGCTCTGCCAGTTCCTTCAGCTGCAGGAGAGAAACATGCACACCCAATATTGTTAACAATGATTGTAGCGCTGTATCGTGGGTTCCTGTAAGACACCGCAGTACACCTGAGGCTGCAACAAACGTGCGAATTATATTACTTTTGGTCAATAAGGCGGTAGAAATGCGCATTCGTGCGTAGAAGCACTTGATGTTATTCTTTTTTGTGGGGACAGCCCCAGTCATGGCAGACGTAACTTAGATACTCGGATGATCGAATAGCAAGCGGCATTTTACATCACCTGTAATTTTTGTGCCGGCATTCGCAGAAATCCTCGTTCGAATGGGGTGCTTCCCGTTGGACGGCCGCCTTCGCTAAACGCGTAAATTCGTAATCACAATTGGCTGTAATCCGCTCTTACGAGCAGTTCCGGCCTGAGTGCTATTTGTGATCGTGGGCACAGATCCGTGGAGTGCACTATAATTCGTTCAACTGGCAAAGTAATGGTAAATATTGGCAAACACCAGCTCAACCTTTAATATAATGCGAACGTTTAACGGTCACTTTATTGGAGCCAAGCAGCCTCCTGTTTAACCGGGACGTCTGACAGAACATTTGAGCTCCGAAATGTTGTGCAGAGTCCCAGGGGAACACTTCCATGAGTTTTAGGTGTTTTTCCAATGCATTCTTTGCTGTGGTCAGCAGCTACGCCAACTCAATGACTTATTTTACTTTTGTAACATCAGCAAGTCACGTAAAGATTTCACAAATTTTTCCAACTACAGAGAGGTGCGTACTATGTTGATCAGTTCATTGGCATCCGTAAACTGAATCCTACGGGTAATTGGCTGGTTTGAACATAAGAACTGTGGTATAACGAGACAAGTCCCTTTGTTCGCTGGGGCAACATTGGTTGCCTTGATTAAGATAAGGTCGAAACGTTGGCTCCTGCGGCATTACTTATTCGACCACTAATGGTCATTTGAAATCCCCATGTTGGTGCGAGCATCTGTCTGCTTTAGTTTGAAAACAGTTATTTTCAATGGCTCAGGCAGCAAGCCATACTTTGTCCGTCGATTTTGCGGATTTGTATTTGCTTCTTTGGGAGCTATGATGCGGTAACGAGGCCGCGTAGGGTCTAAAAAAGTGCACGGTACTCACATCGTAGTCCTGCCTCTTCTGGCGCTCCTCAAGATCGTACTTCTCGGACTCTAGGTTGACGACCTTCTCCCAAAGCTCCTTGGCCTTCTCACGCAGTTGCTCGACGGTCAGGCCTTCGATCTCCAAGGGCTTGATACGGAAAGACAGGATGGCCTTCTTGTCCTCTTCCATCTGCTCCTTGGTCTTACCCATCTCACCTCGAGCGTACATGATGTTGGCAAACTGCAAAAGCAATCGCATACGAATAAATAAAGCAGCGAATGACAATTTGTTTTTTATTGAGCTCGCGGAACAGCATCGATGCGACGGCGTGAAGATTCTTTGAAGTGGTGTTGCGCACGTAGGTACTCCTACCAACAATTCCTGCAAAAGCGCCTCTTGAGACGTTTCACTGTGCCCTCGAAACTTTCCGTATGCTTACGTACTCTTTGCGTATAACTCCTGTGCTGTTGTTCTGAATTCAATGTGTTATGTCACGTCCAGAAAATGTCACGGAGAACATGAAAATGATGTACCAAAACTTATGCAGTTTCATTAAAAAGTTCTAAAACCAGCTGCCATCGGCAGCCAAATACTTCATCATGTCTTTTTAAATCAACACCGAAAGTTTCATTAAAGTTATTTCGGTTTGCGCTCCGACAACAACTCTCCTTGTATTTTAGAGCGACGTGGGACACCTGAATTTCCTTGCGTCCGGCAAATCTTCTTCTTTTTTTTTTTTACCTTGATCACGCAATTCATATCACGCTCGTTCTGCATCCGCATGTGCATATTGCAAAACAGAACCAGCGCGCCTCATGCATTCTAAAGAAGCCGACTATCGCGCGTGAGCTCCCAGCGAGCCTATGACGCATGCAGCCCCTCTTCGCTGCAGGTATAAGAAGCAGTTGATTGCTTGTGTCCTACACGGTTCCTATCGTGCTCCCACCTGATGCTGCAGTTCGGTGACCACGTATACCACGCGAACTCCGCGTGGGTTGCAAGAGGCAAGGCTAGCTTTGCCTGCCCTCCCCCCCCCCCCCCCCCCCCCCATGAGTCAAGGGCTCAAGCACGCGCGGCTAACCTTGTCAAAGCCGGAGCTTCCTAGTGCCGAGCCGGCCATGTCTTCACCCTCGCGTTTGGTGATGACGAAGTTTGGCTTGACGGGCTCCTGCTCACGCTTCTCCTTGGCTGCCAGCATGGCCTGGCGCTTGCGCTCTGCCTCTTCCAACCGCTTGCGCTTCGCCTCGGCTTCCCGCGCTTTCTTCTCCTCCTGCAAGAGACGTGCCGCGCACGTGAGTAAAGTAAGAGACCGAGTGAAAACCCTCAAGCGAAATAATTGGGTGCAAGGATTAGGGAAGCGCACACGTCATCATCATCATCGTCGTCAATGCAGCCACACGCTTGATGTTGGCTCGGGGTTCGAGGTGAAGTAAACAAACGGTCAGAGTAAGAGTGGGATCCTACACCGTGTCGCCAGTCAGTCAAAACCTCGTGCGCAGTAATGGAGTGGCAGTGCGGATGGGATGAAGGGGAATGCCATCATCATTACAGCAGCGTGCTCGAACTCGTTCGCTGAGCGTCTAGTTGGTAGCCTGGGACTCGAAAGACAAGATAGAAGCATCGTCTCGTAGTAAAAAAAGATAAATAAATAAATGAACAGGAAACGAACGCTGGCGGGAAATGGGAATTAGTTTTGCCTTGTCTAACTTTGTCTGCCGAAGGAAACACGATCACTTCGTTTGACTTGTTCTTTTCCTTTCATTTTCACTTTTTGTTCCAGCGTCCCCCTTTTGTTTGTGTGTGTGCTCCGATTCCATAAATTAGTTTGAAGGATTACGCGTTGGGAACATCTCCGGGTACGCGACACCTGGGTTCCCCCTGGTCGCTGAAACGGAGTCACCGCTATCACGTGTAAGAGAGAAAAAGAAAAGAATTAGGTACCCAGAATAATTGAAACCCTTGCCACGGAAAGAAGAACAAAGGCAGAAATAAAAACACAGCTGCCTGGAGGAATCGTCGGTTCCAATTATTGAGTCCCTTTCTTTTGTTTCAAACAAAGGAACCTCTTCCCACGTGGCATGCTGTATAACATCGGTTCCTTCCTTAAATATGTGGACGGAAGGCTTTCTCTTCCTTCGGCAATGCCTCATCTAAGCTGTCACCTTTTTCTAGTGCGAGTTTATGTTTCGCAATTTTTCTTGCTCGCGTAGCGTGTACACGGTGTTTCGACTCGATGTTTCGATGTACTGAACAAGTTATTCTGAAACATTTTGAACGGAAATGTAGTTTGAAACTTCGCGATAAGAGTACTAAATAATCATAGGAGTCGTAGCTCTCCTTCGGCAAGATATATATGAATACAAAGATGATAATGACGTTGATGACGATGTGCAGCATCAAAACGTTGCAACCTCTCGTTTAGCATGCGACACATTGTTTACTTTGCGTTGCCAATGTTCACATGAAAATAACTACTATGTACTACAAGTAAGTTCCAACGCATTTACAGCGCCTCAAGTTTGCGGAAGAGGCACTGCAGCTACTTCAAGTACTCCCCAACTAATTGCATCGATGTTTGCTCGGCGGTATTTCTTTTCTTTGGAGACACTGGCATACAGATGTTTCTCTGCTTAATGCTTTTCCCTCCCGTTTCTATACCTCACACTTCGAAATTCTTTTACGTCGTAAATCGATACATGCATATGTATCTGTTCATATGGAGGCCTCATACAACGCGCCTGAAAGGGGACTTCCTGTTAGAAATTGAGTGGCCGTAAATGCAATCAATCACATCAAAACAGCGAAACGTAATTTGCAAATGATGATTATTAGCACACACCTTAAAAATACAGGCGTACTTAACATTGCAATAATACAAAAAAAAAAGCAGGAACATATAGCTTTACAGATTACTGAGTAAAGACAGTAGCACATCGCTAATATTACGCCACTTATGACAGCACGAATTGTTCCTGGTTTAGGGTTAGCTTCCTGGGCAGGGCCTTCTTGTGCGTAGCTGAAACGCTTCTTCTTGAACGATTATAGATGTAAAGCAAACAACAACTCTTCACATAGCTCTTTCTCATAATTTCATTACATTTCCTTACGTTGTTAACCTACGCGGATATATCGTGCGAAATAGATGACATTCGAAGGAGTTTCCTAGCGCCTAAGTTCGTTGCAAATCAGCGGCACCTTCAAATCGACAAAAGTGCAATGCCCGCTAGCGGCTCCGCCGATTATTCCCACTCTTGCGTACCATTTCCTTGATTCTCTGCTCTTCTTGTTTCTTCTTGAATTCCATCAACTTGGCCTCTTGCTCGGCTCGCTGGGCTTTTCTTTTCGCCTGCGAAGAAGAACGCAGTGTCGGTAAAAGTGATTGGCATCGACTGCGCGTGCGGTAATGGATTCTCCTGCTTCCAACTTCAAACAACGCACCGGAAGTAGTGGCATAGCCGAGAATTTTTTTTCCCGAACGTGAGAATTCAACCGATAACGCGCCTACTTTAAGACCAATGAGATGCCTCAAATCTAAAATGCATTCTAGTGATTATCACTTCACTTTTTCTTTTGTGTGCAAAGCTGTTCTCAGAAACTGGGTCAGTAAGTGGAATACCAGCAAAGGCCAGCTGGAGCAGTCATTCTGCGTCACGAAATCTTTAATTTTCCTTGAATAAAGTTCGTATTCATAATCTACTTCCGTAAGTGCGCCTACTGCTAGCGAAAACTAGTTAGCAATTAATAGAGATCGTACTACTTTTGCTTCTTTTACAGCAGTTTGGTTTTGGCGAATGTCATGTACAACCGAACACTATTTATTCGCTCGTACCAGCAAATAAGAGGAGATTTTAGGAGAATAACGTCAATTTCACTTTTTTACATAAAGTCATTAGGGCATTCGGAGTGCAGTGAGCCTTAACAAAATGGAACCCAGTTCTTTTTTGGTGTTGACGGCCGCTCTTGGCCAATATTTCTAATCATACTTCCATGTTCTCGCAGATTGAAAGTAGCAAGGCTCAAGACAGGCTTAGAGCCTCAACAGCATCGATACAGCAACCTTATAAGACGACAGGAGTCAATTATTTCGTCATCTTATTAACTATATTTTTTTTCGCTTTTCATGATCTACGTAACAATTCATTTTGGCTTCTCACTCTTCTGTTCTTGCGAAGTTGCAAAACTGTATCGAAAGCAAAATGAAATATCTATCTCTCATAACTGAGAGATCTATCTCTCAGACCATATTCTGAGCATATACCAACACTGGTGAGAGGCAACCTTTATGAAAAACAGCCTGGTTATAAAAAAGCATACAATGCAGTTAATATGACCTCTCAGTATGCATCCTGTCTGTCCCTAGTCCTGACGTAAGCTGGCTATCAAGCGGACCAGTCATTCTCCTAAATCTTGCGTAGCATTTTTTTTTCCTCGATTATCTCATGTAGGCATTCGTGCAGGCATATAGGTCACAATTATCTTATACAGGCATTCCGAATGTCTTGTCTTTCCTGCGCGCATTTAACAATACTTCCCGCAAGGAACCAGTGCTTGGTGCCCTGATCAACTTCTTTTGTGTAACATTGTTCAAAACATTGCAATTGGGCCTCTAGTGCAGCACTGGGTATGCTGTAAACTTGCTGGAGACACATACCGCCATAGGCTTGGATAGAAGATGCGAGAATACTGGACAAAATCTGTCCGCTGTTCGCCAACTCCTCATGTATACCGCTACGTTGTACCTCGTAGCATTAACAGTGGTAGCGGATGTGACGTTACAATTTTTGGGTTGATACACTTCTTTTTTTAACCCTCATTATGGAGCGCATTGATTTGACATATAGCTGGCACTTCTTTCAGGATAACTTTTTTTTTCTATAATCACTATCGCTCGCTGCAGTTGGAGCCAGATATTAGAAGAATATACGCAATTTTGTTTGTTTCTCTCGGTATTTCTTCAACTTCTCGTACTATATTTACTGTTATGTCAATTTTTTAAAATCCTGATCGCACGTTATTTGTGAATAGTTGCTTATATCGGTTCACGCTGATGTTTTGTTGCCATTTGAAATCCTCTGAATGGTAATTACATTCATAATGTCATAACATGCATGCAAATCGCCTCATGACAAGTTACTGAAACATTTTTTTCCACGGTGCTTGATCGGTTATACATGGTATCCTTGCGAACACTTTCAAATATTTTTTTTTTTAATTGCCTGTGCTAGATAGCACATTTCTAGTCCATGAGCTGGTCTACTCGTAGAGGCGGACATTACTTGCACAAAAAAATAACATGCAGAATTGACTAACCAACAGAAATTCACTCATTCAGTTTTTAACTAACGACCTTGTGGTACATATTGCAACTTACAAATTCTAGCGGGTGAGACTGCAAGGCACCTGCATTTGAAAAGAATTGTGTTGATAGCACCATTTACGAGATATGCGCCATCAAACTTGGGGTAAAAATGCACTGCCAGTCCACTTACTTTCTTAACAAAACGTCGTTTTATGCATTGAAGCACAAACGTAACTGGAACGCCATTGCATTTCTCGGCAAAGTTCGGGAAATATCTCTAAATTGGTGTCATCCTGTGAAGCTGTCCCAAGTGGATCCGCCTTGCGAACTCCTCGGCTAGAATTTGTAAACTGCAATGTGCCATAAAGCAATTAGTAATTTTTGTTAATTAGTCAAGTATGGACTTCCATGTCAGCCTCATCGAGTAGCCTAGCTCACGGACTACAATCGTGCGATTTCCATCAGGCAATATATATATTTATTTAATTGAATGGGTTCGCTGAAACACCTGGTATACTGCTTACCACAAACGAGGCGGTTTAAAATTTAATAATGCTGCGAGGTCGGAGGCATCACTGCACGACGTCGCTTGCATATTAAAGCATTGGCGGATGTGATGAACAAAGAACGCTGCCGCCCGTTCTCAGTTGGCAACATTCTAGCTCGATTGTTTGTATGAATCATCACAGTATCTTTGATCGTTCGAGAAAGCTCAGAGTGGTTATACGGCCTACCTGTCGTTCTTTTAGTTTCCGCAGTTCCTCTTCTTCCTTGGCGCGCTGTTTCTTCCGTTGCTCCAGGTACTCAGCCCACATCTCCTCCTCCTCCTCTTTCTTCTTGCGGAGCTTCTCCTGCGAACACGAGACGACAATGCTCAGAACGAGGCGGATATACAGCGTGTGTGTACCTGTGACACAGATTGCTTAGCTACCCGAGACAAGTGTAATCAGGGAGTGTCTGGTAACTGAACGCAACGTATATGACAAGAAAAAAAAAATGGCAGCAGGAGTTCAACTTGCTCATAAGCAATAGCTCGTGTCCGTGAAGCGTAGTCTAGGTACACGAGATAGTCTGGTTAGTAGTCTAACTTTTATCCAATAAAGCACAACGGAGATCTTGGTGAGAACACACAAGCACAAACATTGTAATACTACCGCACATGGGTGTATTTTTACTTGGTGCTTTAGATTTTTGCCAGTCATAACAGATATACGGGCGTCCACATTAAACTGCAAGGTGAAAGGGGAGCGAATTTCGCGGGTTCTGCCGTTGTTACTTGAACCTTTGTAGGACGGCCGTATATTTTTTTAAGTACCCTTGAAATCTGTTTGCGTTCCATGAGTAAATGAGGTCCTTAGAAATAGTTGACGGTGAGTTCTCTACACCAAGTCGTTTATTTAAAATAAGTGAGTCGTATTTGTCCTGCCGAGACTAAATGGTTTTTCATAAACTGAGAAGCCCAAGTCCGACGGGCCCTCTGGTTTCTTAATGTCAAGTTGTTTCCGACTACTTCCCTCATGAAACAAAACCCCTGAAATCTTTTGAGCGACATGAGTAAATGGTGTGCTTAGAAATAGTTTGCAACTAATTACACTTCTCTACAACAAGCTGTTTATGTGTTAAGAAGTGAGACGTATTTTTCGGACTGATCTTCTAGGGTGTCAATGCAAAATTACATGCAGCCACTTCTCTCTTAATGTGAACCGAAGCACGCCAGACCAAGTGGCAAAGCGAAGGAGATACAGAAAGATATCAGTGCCAATCCACTCATGTGAAGATGGTTGGTCAGCGAAGCTGTATATATGTTGCGCTTAATTTAGGGCAACCTTGTTAAACAACTATCCCACAATTTGCGCCCACTTGAAGACATTTCTCTTCACACGTCATCTATAAATGATATATGACACAAACAAGTGTGAACGCAGTTTACAAGAACCTTCATTTTACATTGAAATGACTGCTATAACTGCTTTGTGACCGCTGTGATGCACACTAGTACTTTGCATTCTTATTTCAGAAACGTTTTGGCCCAAAGTTAAATCGACGCATGACCTTTGTACAATAGTTGGTTCACTGGGATAACCAAGGTCAAACTCTTCCACAAAATGCGTGAACCACTGCTTTGCTTCCGGTTTTGAGATGTCAAAGGTAAGGTATCCGACAACGACCACCAACGCCCTGTTATCACACGTGACCCAGGAGAAAGGTGTACGAATGCAAAGCTTAATCTCTGCTTTCGATTTGCCGGGTGATACATACACCGTTAAAATTAGGATTCCGTCTTCGGTCTTCATGCCAAACGCGTCTCCGCAGTTGTTGGTTTCCGATTGCAGTATTTCTGATTGAAGCACGTGCGGTTGAACACGTGTTTCATCCTTTGCGTATATGGCAACGCCTGCGGCACGAGACTGCGTTAGCTTTTCACGCACTATACAGGGGTATCATTTGATCTCTTGAAACGTATCGCAGCATGTCTGGGAGAGACACAGCACGAGTATTTCGTTGAGAGCGAAGTCGTGGGACAGATATCTCGAGCGCAATCCTAGGGATCGAACGTTTATGGCGGCGAATGCAATTGCATGCGGTCGTGCAAGCATTGCCATCCGCGTCTTGGTAATGCTTGGGAGATGGTGATTTCAACTTTACCGGATAGCCTCTGCCTTGCGGGGGTATGAGGCATGGCTCCGCCCTGCACCGCCGCCGGGACCGGCTCGCCATCTTTTTCTGTCGATGTTACGCCACGAAGAAATCCAGTGATTCTAGCCATAAACGGCTTCGCTCTGAAAAGTCTGTGCGCACTTCTTGCACGAGCGTCCAACACCACCGGCATTAGCTCCTTTTTACACGTGCGCGTTTTCGCACGTGCATTCACTAGGGCGAGTACTGCGGATTCGCTGTCGCCTCAGGATACAAAAGTCGGCCTTTATACCGACATGACATATATGTCTAAATGCTGGAATGAGGAATAACTTATCGGGATTCTTGAGAAGTTCTTTCTCGCCAGCAACTATGGACCACATTCGGGAATAGTGCCAATAATGAAAGCAATATTTCTAGCTCATGCACGCTTGTCTCCAGTTAGTGCCTACTCTCAATAATATTCTCGCACAATCTGTTGGAACCTTGAGGCGAAAGGCATCACCAAGCAAATCCGAAAAATGAGTCTCATTGCCACTGAGAAGCATTCTCGAGCCCATTACAAGGTGGGATGCATGCTTGGCATTGTCGTACAAAGGATTCATATAACTCGCTTTAAAATATAAGGGAAGAGAACATTTCACAGTTACTTACCTGCACTCACTCCTGCTTGATCACTGGGCTACAATCCAACGAAGCACAATAATTACAGCAAAATAAGCGTAGCGAGCTTGTTGTGATACTGTTTCGGCGTTCGACGCTATCGAATACATTGTAATGCACAGCACCGCGATGTCGTACGACGACTTCCTAAGTAACCCTAAGACTCACACCGCGGTTACCTAGTCGATGACGAGAAGAGATAAGGCGTGCGCAGTACTTTGGACGCAGCAGGAGAAAATCAGCAGTGGGATGTATCCTTTCCTCTTAAAGGGGCGTAATCATCACCATATCGTCGGCTATCACTTTGTGACCGCCGCTATTTACCTGCTTTCATTCTGGCTGTTGATCTCTTGCCATTCTTAGGGTTTGAGCAGCGTAATACCGAAAATTTCCATCGTTTTGCTGACAACCTGTGCCAACTGATCACTGTGAAAGCTTTCTGAATTATTATTGCCCTCATATTCCTCAAAGTCCACGTGATTTAAACACAAGTTCAAATATGGGACGGAGCTTTTCACACCAATGCGTGCCGTCATCCTGTCTACAAGTAAACGATGTGATGAAATCTTTGTTTCATTCCCAATTATTATTTTTCAAGTACTCGCTACAAAATACACGTAACTTACCTCCATCAGCATCTCTGCCTCCGTCATCTTGGTGCTTTAGTGGTGGTTCCTGAAAGCAAAGGAGCACAGAATTAAGGCAATGTTTTGCGCAGACAAAACAGGTTCAGTTTCAACAGTAACGAAGAGAAGTAAAAGCGATTTTATATCTGTTCGCGTTTCCTTACTGCGCGAATGCAATAGATGAACACTGTCGTCGTGAAGCCTAAACACCACGTTCTGCCTCCATTGATCAAGCTCATCAAGTATGCGTAGCAGTGTAATATAAGATTGGTGGCTGACAAGACTGGGGTAGAAAAAAATGGTACGGGATATGTGGGTCAGGGGGGAGGGGAGGAGGAAGGCGGAGGAATAGCGGAATGTGAGGAGTGGGCTGACAAGAAAAACTTGAGACGCTGAGATTTGTGATCTAGTAAAAAGCACATCCCTTTTGAACGCAACTGTGACAACGCCTTCTTGTCGTCCTGTACTGAAAGCAAGTGCACTCATTAGCCATAGATCCTACAAATTAAACAGTTCCAAGAAACATTTTACCTTAGTTAAAGTTGCTGCTGGCCTAGTTGGCACATGATAATCGGTGTGAAATAGACGCACAACAATCACAGACGGAAGACGAGACAAAAAAGGACAATAACTTTTAATGCAGACCCCATGTAATGGACTCCGTGCACTAATTTTAAATTAATGTCTGGCAAGCTTATGACTGTGCAAAAAATGTATGCTATACAGCATATTAGATGATACAATGTCAGGGTGTCTTGCTCGGTGGGACCTATAGTTGTTCTTAACATATACACGTTTCTTTTTCTTGTGTTCCTGCATAGGTTGCACAGAAACTGAGACTCTGGATTTACTTTCCTCCTCTCATTTCAACTTTTTGACATTTGGGCATAAATAATGCAGAAAGAGTGGCATTCCTTTTCGTAAACATACAAAGCTCTAGTGGAAGTGCTAAATGAAACGAGGAAATTCAAATATAGTGTGTTATACAAAAAATATGCTACCATGTCCTTCATTTGTCCGCATGGCTAATCAAATATTTTGCTAAAATTCTTTTGTACGAATTTATCATTTACCTACGGCTAAAGTTATTTTCATGTTTTTTAGATATGAAGTGCAGCTCTATGCAGCGGCTTTAGAGTTGATGTGAATGGAGGTCACCATAGAATGTAAACAAGTTTCTATTAGGGTCTCATGCCTATGTATTAACTGTATTTAGCTCCTATTAGAACAAATGCCTATTGCAGTTCGCAGTTCGCAGTTCGTACCCTGAACTTTTAAGGAATTTCTTTCAAGGACCACAAAGTAATGTAACTGAGCAAATTGTTACGTAAGGAGTATGAAGCAAACACGTGTTGCTTCAAAATATGTTGTGCGCTTTTAGATTCAGGTTTGGACTCGGTGTCACGTGCTATAACATAGCGTCCCGTGTCTCTTGTTAAACTCAAAATATATGCACACGTGGTGTTTTGTCAGAAGCCGGCCTCCATTCATTCCAATGCTAATAAAGAGCGGAACGTTTTTAATCACTGCTCTTTCTTGCGATTACAATTTTACATAGTTTGAATACTTGCGGTGTATAGAAGAAAAGATTCACACAGGGCACGCAAGTTTTCACATCTACGCGAAAATACGAGCTGCGAAGTGTGTAGAGGAGCCTAGTTGTGTAGAAGACATTTGCCGGGGCAGAGAATGGCTCTAAATTTATGCTGCATAGGCTTGTTTATGTTTTCCTCAGTAATCTGTTCTGTATGCAGGCCAGCATGTCATGGAGTGCTAGTAATACACATCGCGAGAGGGCAGGTACAGCATACACAATGAAATTTAAGGCTACATTCACAATACCTGCAACCATTATAACGAAAACCATACATAATTATCACACATTCCACTAACTCCTAACTACATTCATCATTACACGGTGAGGACGCGAAAAAAAAAATGAATTGCGCACCACATTTTTCCGCCAGTGCATGAAAACTCCGACCAATTACAGTCCTAACTAAAGTATCGTCCCATGTCCAACCTCCGATCACATTTTGGTTATTCGATCACACTAATTGAAGCACCTTAAAACTCGCAGAATAATGCCACGAACGTTCACCAAGATCTACGTTTTCAAGCTTTTGTCGGTGATTTAGGCTTGCGTTTGTTTTTTTCGTTGTTATCCTTAAAGGAGAAATAGGTCAAAATTTCCACGTTATGAGTGTTTGGACGTGAGTGACATGGCTGCGGCCACGATTCGGTTACCGCTTTGTCATAATCTCGTCCCCCAGCCTCCCTTCCCCACCTCCGCCTTTGAGACAATATAAATGAATTGCTGCGCGAAGAACAACGCACTGAACAAGCGCGTAGTTGCGAGCGTAGTTGTCTCGTCGGCCCTGCTAGAACGGAGCTCCGGCGACTGCCGGCGAGGAACGAGACACCGCGTCCATAAAGGGTGTTCCGACCCGGGACGTCCCACTAGCGGGCCAGCGGTGCTGCGCCGGGGCTATTCTGGGCCCGCGGTGCCCTCGAGCACGGGATTGCTTCGACGGCGCCACCCATCCCACCACAACCTGGCTCGCACCTCGCTCGCCCCCCTTTCGTGTAGCCCGGTTTTCGGAGCGGGCTACGTGTTTCCTACGAGCGTGGGTCGATGATGACAAACACCGAGCCAAGAACTCGGCGCTCATGAGCGAAGCCGTTGGCCCCTCTGATCCCCTCCATGTCCGGCTTTATGTGTGCCATGGTGGGCGAGCTTCGCCACCATTTATATTATGTTTCCGTTGGTTGTGCAACTCTCTGGTCATCTCTATACTAAACTGCCTGCTGTAAAGAGGTTGACAGCCTGTGTTCCCAACTGCATTCATGAGATTCATAAGGGGATTGCTAAAAGAAACTGCCAAAATGAAACTAGGCACAAGTATTGAAACTGTCTCTTTGTAAATAGATGTCCTATAACATTATCCAATGAATCCACTTGCTTTTGGATACTAGAAAGTGCTAACTGAAAATGACCTTGCTAAAATTACTAAAGGTACTGACTCTGCTGAAGGTACGCATTTCTTAAAAGTTTATAAACTAATTTTTAGAATTCATAAAGTTTTCCATCAACAATATAATAGATAGCTATAATTTATTGACAGGAATGACAGAGGGGTCGAATTGGGCTAGTGCGCTCTAGTCTGCTACTCTGCACTGGGGAAGAGGGCAGGGGAGTGAAAGTGATGATGGCAAGAGAGGTGGTGAGGGCTCATGTATATTAGGCAGTGGCCCCACTAAAGCCATTCGTCTAGCTTGGTGTCCTGCAGAAACTTCAACAGCACTTTAGTTGGCCAGCATTTAGTTCAACAGCATTGAAGTTGCAGTGTCAGGCCATGGGCCGAGGATAGCATACCCCGACAATGGTTGCCTGCCAACGCTGGCTAGGGAACTTTCTAACGTCATTCGCTGCAGCATATATGCTGGGCGATCGCACAATATGTGTTCCAGCGTTTCAGGCATCTGGCAGTGTTCACAATCAGGGCTGTTCGACTGGCCGATGAGGTCTGCGAAGCTTCCCATCAACAAAAAATGTTTTAACCCCACGCGCAAGAAAATTTGCTAAAACCACGTTTTGTTTATTGTTTTCTTTTCGTTTTTTTTTTTACATTAGACGTCCAGCCTTGCATCCTGTGCTATAATATGTAAGTATCGTTGCACGCTTTTTTTCAAGCCGGGCCTTTGACTGTTCCTTTTGTTTATTTTAGTCATTTAAGTCTTTTTTTGCTTTCATTCGGATTTTATCGTCTTCATTTGTGATTCCTTATGTGCTTACTCGACTTGACCATTATTTCTGAATAAATTCCCCCAAGACATGCTGGATGTCCTAGATGATGTAGTGTATGTACGTCAGTGCGTTGTAATGCCAGCTATACTTCTTAAGCTGGTCAGCCAGTAGTTCTATGTTGTCTAACTATTAGTTGCGTCGTTGATTATGTAACGGTAAATTGAGGAGAGATCACCAAAAGCATGTCTTTTTAGTCATGCCCGGAAAACTTTCAGACATGTTTTGATTGCGAAAACAGGCAAGGCATTTTGTGTGTTATAATTGCATTTTCTTCACAATAGGTGCGTAATACGCGGTTTTTAAGTTTAAGTAAGTAAAGACACCTATAACAGACTTAGTTTACACCCACAATAACGCTTCCCCTCAGCTATAGAGTTACTCGCATTGGTCATAACTTTTGGTATGTTTGACATTTTAGCATAGCTCATTGTAACCACGAATCAGACAGCATATAAACCTGTTGCGAATATCGATCATTCATTATAATATTTATTACTGTGTCCCCGTACAAGATGAGCGGGAATTTCCCCAGTGCCACTACTAAAACATAATCTTACACTAGAGTCTACCAGCACATAAAGCGAACAATACTGAATGCCGTCTTTCATTAATGTTGTATACTATAAGAATGCGCACATATTTTCTTCCGAGTAAATTTGACACTTTCTGCATTGTTTCTTTTTTTTTTTTTTTTGTAAACGAACGTCCACAAACTGCTGGCGCAACTTGTCAGCTTCTCGTGATTCTGCTTAATTTATAGTTATTCGTCAATAAGCAAATTATATTGCGTAAGGTGAACGCACGCGCTGAAAGAATGCCGAATTAGCACGTTAAAACTGAAATTAATATGTAATAATGGGGGTATTGCTCTTGAAATCTAGAACTCTAAACAAGTGTCACTGATAAGGTGGCGTGGTGACAGGTTTGACATATGAACACCATAAATGGGAGGCATTACTAGGCCCTCGTTATTTCGTTGGTCACAACAATACGCCGTAACAAACAATGAGGCCAGTGAAAGCGTAGAGGAACGTAATTGTTATTCTTAATTAAAATGTTGAAAAAATAAGGAAAATATAAATGAAAGCGTACGAAGCTGCAATTTGCTGCAGATGGAAGCCAAACCCGCATATTCATGCGTTATATATGCGGTGACCAACTAACATGATTGCCAGTCTCGTAAACAGTGTCTTTCAGTTGGTTATTGTACCTTGTATAGTGGTGTATACTACCGCTCAACAAAATCACTTCTAAACACGTTTGTTTCCTTGTATAGCTTCCTTTTTTTTCGTGAGAGCGACCGTTCGGGTTATGACTGGAACCTTCGTTCATTAAAAAAAAGAGTCATTATAGCAACTGTCATCGCTTTGCTTCTTGCGTTTAACTCCGCCGTAAGCGTGAAATAAAGTTAATCAGTTCCTCTTTGCATTTAACCGTTTTTGGGATTATGAGTAGGAAGATGATATCGACAAACGGCGTCAGTCATTTATAGCGAGAATCTTCGTTCCTCTAATATTGCACTTAACAAATAGCTACCATGAAGATAAGCCTAGTTATGGTACGTGTCATGGCCTTCGATGAGGTTTTAAGAATTACGCACTATGGACCAAAAACTTATAGGACGTTATTGATAGGAACATAAGAGAACTCGGGCAACTAAGGCAGCACACCATTTAATTTGTTGGCATTCTATATTCAAATACCTGTAAACATGTGCTATGTTGAACCTTTCGTAGGATTTTTACCAAATACTCAAACCCAACCATGAAACAAAGAGTTATAAATTTCCAGAGCGATGTCGTTAGCAATAACAGAGGAATTACACGCTATAGTGGAGTTTTCTACTTTTGAAACAAACATCTTGTAATATAACGCATAAGTTTGCGGTGCCTCACATGGCAATGACAATTATATACATACTTTAGCAATATATTAGAGTTCGGTGGCTAAAACGCGAAGTTGCCATTCAGGAGTAAATTTATATGCCCTGCTATATTACCTATTTGTTAATAGTCAAAGATATAACACTCCTGGCACATTAAACATCTGTGCACTGCGTCATTGAAAACTTATATGGAAAAATTTGTGTCACGACATTTTCATTGCATTAAATAGCGTAAACATGTCAACGGTCATGAATCTAAATAGCATTTGAGTACAGTTAACTCTGAGCAAGCTAGAAACTCAAAAGAGGCAGTTTACTGCAGCGGCATTTTAATGTGTAAAACGTGCTCTGTGCAATGTAGAACCTTTTGTCACCACTATAGCCGTGGCTCCAGTCATGAAAGAACCTCTTCGATATTTGTAGCCGTTGGCACGCTCGTCATCTTGTGTTTACATAACTCTTCACTAAGCCTAAAGTGCCTAACGTGTACTATATTTAAGGTGCAGTCTTTCCGTACACTTTTAGACAAAGTATGAAGAAAGTTTGAATTTATCTAAACTAAGAAAATTGTGTCCGATAAAGTTAAGCCCACTTAATTTATTCACTAACTTTTTTTATCTTCATTGAAGAAAGATCTCAAAATCAATTAAACCACGGATGGCACTTATGTGATTTGCATCTTTTGCTCCGAAAAAGCATGGATTTATTAAATAAGCACAACTTTAAACCGGCAAGAAGACTTTGTCTTTCTAGAACCTGACGAAAAGTTCACGTAGGCACAATGCAGGTCTGCAACAAACCACTAACATAAGCGACGGACTGTTAAACAGCTTCGCCCGTCTGTATTCCCTTCGTATTTGTTTACCTTACGTTATCCTTCAAGTTTTTTTCTCTCGCTTCAAACAGATCACCTTTCGTTTAATAACGGCAGCTGATAGAAATGTTACCGTACTAGACCAGTAAAATATGCTTCACCGCAATGAGTAAAACCAAGTGCAGCTTCACATTCACATACAACCGATTCCTAACGGAGCTAATTTCTTTTGTCTTCAACTCAACCACCGAGCAAGCGTCGTTTCCCTCGAGCAGAGCACACTCAGCAAATCAGAGGAGACGAGACCCACGAGTCGATACCGAAACAGTCCGGCGCGTCTCGGACTCGCGCGATCGCAACCGCGCGAGTGTGAGCACAAGTCGTCGGCGACGGCAAGCAAATCCAGCACTGTCGGCGTCGCAGTCTCACCTGGCCTCGGTGGTAAGGAAGAGGAACGGTGGTCGAGGCGTCCCGTTGGTCGAGTGGCGTCGAGCTGTTAGCAACCCGCAGCCCAGGCGAGCACACACCACCGTAAGATCCTTGCGCGCCCACAACCGCTCCCGAGACTGCGCCGACCCTTCGCTATCACCCGCTCTCTCCCCTGGAGCATCCGAGAAACATGCTCAGGACAAAAAAGAAAAGAGAGAAAGCGAATACCGCTGCCTAAGGATGCAACAAACGAAAGTCATGCTCCTCCTCGTCCCTCTTTCCGCCGCCGACGTCGCCGACGGGGGAGAGAGTGAGTCTTCGTGATGTGTGTATACCTACACCCTTCTCCCTTCTTGGAGTGAACAGCGAAGGAAGCAAGACATACACAAAAGCAAGCAAACATGGCAGTTCGCTCAGAAATAGGAACCAGCGCCCGTCTGAGGACGAGACTGCCGCAAGCCGCAGCGCGGGCATAACGTGTGCCAGCGGTCGGAGCCCAGTGAGACTTCTGGAGTCGAGGATGCGTGCAGACGACGACGGTGCCTGTTCTCTGATTGACCTCCATGCTTCGTTGGCTGCGTCTCTAGTTTCGTTTGGTTACTTTTCTCTCGCCGCTGGACATTGCCTGGAATTTGTTTACAGTACGAAGCGGGTGCTCCAAATCCAGGTTTCGAACTCGGGTGTAAAAGTGACATAGGACAGGCGAAAACACGCCCATAGCTTTTGAAAGCGGTTTTGATGTCACCGGTGTGCCAATTCGGCAAAATAAAATGAGTAAATAAACGCGCTTTATAAAACAAAACCAGCACTGTCCTTGAATGCAAGCCAAGGTTAGTAGCTCGCCAGCCCTACATCATTACCAGCCCGTCTGCGCACGGTCTGGCACATTTGTCATTCTGACGCGATCAGATAATCGGAAATCGTGAAGATGTCGACGCACTTAAGAAAACACCAAAAGCGCTTTTTTTTTTCTTTCTTGTTTCTACGATACATCTGTCTGAACTTGTGTTGCGAGTTCCCGCAGGCAAATTACGAGCTGTGTGCTTTTTTCACAGCTAGTTGTAATTGTAGCCGCAAAAGAATCTGCCACCTATTGATGTTAACAAAGACAAAACACTTTTACAAAATTTAAAAAAAAAACATTTATATACAGCACCAATACCCTCGTATCAATGCTGCTGTCAGAGTGTTCGACTGGTGTATTCATATGGTCTGCATTTCACAGGTCACCAATGTTACACAAGTTGAAGAATGTGCTTGTGCCTTTATTCGTCTTTTTTCTTTCTTTTTTTCTCTGTAATAAAGGAAGCGGGATTCCTTTCATACCGTCAATTATCTTGAACTTAAATGCCCCTAACAACCACTAAACGCGGTTGACTTTCTCATTTGCTCTCGTCATTGAGCCTGATATAATGTTTTCGCCCCAGGCCTAGTGCAAAGTTTACATTTGGGTTCAAATCCTGCATATGTGTTTAATAGTAACGCATGCAATTTATACCGTATTTTTCATGACATACAAGAAATTTCTAAAAATGAGTGCGAGAAGGATTATTCTATGGCCTTATATTTATTGTGTTTCAACAGTCCTGAATGTTATTGTGAAAGGCATGGTAACAGTAACATAGCGCATTAAGAAAGCTTGCAATTTTTCCTCAGTGTTATAATGTTTCGATTTCATGCAGCATATGTCTGTCATTGTCTGCGGCGTTTTGTACTGAGTTATTTCTCGATATCGATCGGGAGCGCAAGCGAGCGGATTCCATTCTTGATGCCCATGTTTCGTCTGAAGATCCTCCCGTTGGTTTGGTATTTTACGCCTTCCAATTTTCCGTGATCGTCATAACCATGAGCCTCGTTGAGTGTAGTACCAGAACACAGCTGACAAAAATGCCTTCCACTAAAACCAGAGGCAACACACCGGCCTCTTACGTATGCGAAGCCCTTCTTGGCTTCTCGGCCCTCCACTTGACGCTTTTGCCCAACCGACTACACTGAACCACGTGCTTGTAGCTGACTCGGTAAATGTAGTTTGATCATGATGATTACTTCGTTACTTTTCATTAGCATCGACTTTATGTATGGAAAATTAGAAGCTATCGTCCGTCCAGTCAGTTTCTGGCCTGTTATGACGGACATGTTCGTCGAATTCTCCCGCCACCTTCAGCTGGACCCATACCAGCTCCAGCCAGCTGATTCATGCTGCCCCGTGTTTATTACTATTATTTCACCCTCAGGACCTGACATCGCTTGACATGCAAAATTGAGGATTACTTCGTATGGCCTTCGTAAAAGCGCAAGCCGAAGCCAGCTGACGTTAAAGCGGCCGACTTGCGTCAACCGCGAGCCTCAAGCTGCCGCGAGGCGGGGGCGGCGGCTGAGCGGAGCTCGTCGTGACGTCATCATAAACGCCCCGGACGGAGCAAAAAGTTGGTGCAGTAAAAGTAAACCCACGCCGCCGGCGCCCGTCGTCCAGCGCCGTACTGGAACCGTCCGAAATAACCAAGCTCGCGGCAGCTCTTGCCCCCCTTGCGTTCTTACACGGTTTCCCACCAGGCGCAGTTGTCGGGTCGGAGCGCGCCGAGCGGGAGGATGCCTCGCGCGGTCACCCAGAATAGACGCCGGCCGAGGAGGGAGAGAGAACCGCCGGAGGAGGCACAGGGAGAGGAGATGCTGAGAGGATGAAAGGGCGGCTCAACGGCTTTCCCCATAGGAGCAGAAAGCACGCAGGGGAGGAGGGTACTCCAACCCTAATATGGCGTTGGTGCCCAGGGAAGCTTTGTGGATCGCTGGCCGTAGCTGACGCCCGAGATTGAGGAGGTTCTTTTCTTTGGTCCTTTCGAATTTATTTCTCTATGCTGGCTTTATCTTTCCTTGCTTGTTTCACTCCTTTTCTCTATTCGTTTGTTCCGACATTCATGTATTGTTTCGCTTATTCATCAATTCATTCATTTCGTTTTCTTTTTCTCTTTTCTCTTTATCTATTAAATTCTTCTGGTTTTCTTCTTTGCTTCTGTTGTAGTGTTTGTTAGCTCATTTCCCGTATTTATCGTTCTCATAATCGGCATTTTCTTTTTATTCCCATCTTTCCATATTTCTTTCATCAATCCATTTCCTTTCACATCCTAATAATATTGTCCTCTAAATGACTCGAGGCATAGTTTCTACCTTTTCTCGTCTTTGCTACAAAATTTTCTTGATTTCCATATTTCTTCATTTTTCTTTTTGAACGCTAACTGAATCCGCTGAATCCGCCCACTTTAATGGAACGATCACGTGAAAAATAAGTCCCTGCTGAGATTTTGCTTTGTACAAATGAAGTTGGCGATAGCAAAATAAAAAAAAGATGTAGCGTAAGCTTTTTCGCAAACTGTAGCTTCAAACATTGAAGAGCTGTGTCAATAGAGACAGATTACAATCTCTCAAGGGTGCGTTCTATTGTTCGTGTGCCTTTGACGAAAGCGGATATAAATTATAGCAGCTCCGATGTTTTTCTAATGACATATCCTTCGACGTTCGAGCCCCGTGTGCACTAGTTGCTTGTAAGCGTGTTTTCGCAAAAGGAAAGACAAATAATTAAACCCCTGTCATTAGGTTACTGCGGAAATGTTTACGCAGACATCTATTGTACTAGCAACTAGAAACACGTTAAATGCCCAATTTCTGTAGCCGTATTACAGCAATATCTGCCTAAAGCATTGTTTTCGGTAAAACAATACTAAATGCCGTACCATCAACACGTAAAAATGGCGGCGTCCCTTGGCGTCCTCGTAACCGAGCGAACGAGCACAGCAAAATAATGACAGAGCGAACGCGGAGTGTGAAAGAAACACGGCGATAACGAAGAGAACGCGAGGGGGGAGGGGGGAGGAGGAGGGCATGGAGAAAGCGTGAGGAGAAAGGCATAGTGCCGCGCATGACTGCGGTGACGACGGCTACGAGATGGCGCCAGAGTAGCGCGCGTCGTCTGTATGAGAACAAAGCGCTGCATGACCAGAGGTCTGTCTGCAGCGGCTGCTGTGAATCGCGCCCACGTGTCACGATTAGCGATGCAGTCGCGCCACACTTCACTCCGTTTGCAACGTGCCGGACGAGACAGGTTGTCCGCGTCGGCCAATATATAGCGAAATGAAAACACGTATACAGCTGCGCTCAACTTTCGCGGTGACAAGAATCGCAATCGTCGGTGAATTATTCTCACAACGTTTACCCTTTTCTTGCTACAATTCATAATGCAGAGTTAGCTTTACATCCGCAAGCTGTTTTTCTTACGATTCGCATACAATAATTTGCATTTGTAGTATACCTTATATAGTGCCAGACAATGAATGTTTTGAGTTCCTGAAATGAAATAAATAAATAAACAAAATAAGATCACCGACCATTCTATTATTTGGGAGGCTTGGGATTGTGGACATACCCAAATCTTGAAGTTTTTATATAGGAGAGAAACTACCGAGTTGAAGCCGTCTTTCATTGCTATACCTACATAAATTCAGGAGGAATTTCGGGCGTGCAGTGCGGCGCACTCAGATGAATATTATGTAAATCAATATCTCTAACAATATAGGTATGTTTCAGGCTTTTCTTGAATAATAATAACACAAATAACTCATTCGTTCTCCAGGCGCCTTGTAGAGGCGTTTGTAATATCATCCTCCTTCACCGGCCTATTACAGTCCCATCATTATTGCTACGCGGTGAAAAGCGCTATAAAAAGGCGTGTTGTTTTTAATATAGAAATATATTTTACAGAGAATATTCCAGAAGCTGAAACCACGTCTTCCTTTATTTCGCGTTCAACCTCATTCCATTCATTTACTCAGTATCGTTAATGTCTCAGATGAAGTAATTGGTACATAATGATAAAAAACATTTCAATATGGACTCCGATTACTAAAGTCAAGTCATCTGCAAAAAACATCTTTGGAATATCATAGCCGATTGGGGCTATTCAACATGCGTTCCGTTTCCTGTTCTCTCTTTTGCAAGTGGGATTGTATCCTCATCAACATTATTATTATTATTATTATTATTATTATTATTATTATTATTATTATTAATCTTATTAATATTATTATTATATTCGTCGTTTTCTATTTCATGTTTCTTCCATGTATATGTTTAACTTTTACTATCTCCCATTCCCAGTGTAGGGTAGCAAACCGAAGACTGATATCTGATTAACCTCCCTGCCTTTCCTCTTTATCTCTCTCTCTTCCTTTATCTTGCGCCAGAACTCTGACCTTAGGGTTGTTCCTGGGTACTTTAAGCAAACATGATTGATTGATTGATTGATTGATTGATTGATTGATTGATTGATTGATTGATTGATTGATTGATTGATTGATTGATTGATTGATTGATTGGTTGATTGATTGATTGAAAATGGTGATTGTGGTTCATAGCTGCGAGAGCTGACGTTGAAGTGCAGGTTAATTTGTTTACGGAAGTCCTTGAAGGTGGCCATGCAAATATTCATGCCTACAACAACACTCAAAAAATCCAAATTTCTGCGCCGCTTTTCTAAAGAGCTAGAAACGGCTATAAAACTGAACGACCACGCACACAGGAAAGCGGGGCAAACAAGCCTATATATAGAGTGTTCAAAATTAAGCTTTATGGTTTTTTAAAGTTAGGCACTGGGGGGCACGCGAAGACCACCTGTGCAAATAAGTTATGTGGCCAGGGGGACAACAAAGTTAGGTGATAATTATCGCTGTCAGCGGCCCAACTAACTAATATTGAATAATTAACTTTTCTTGACTGCAGCAAGTGGGTATGTTTGTACTGAAAATGTACTTGTACTGTCTCTACACAGTATCAGTTGGAAGAATTCTTCCAGTGTGTACTGATATGTTTCAAAACGTGTCGTCTTCTTTGTATTCCAAGCTTAGCGCTTTCTCATGAGCCCTGCTTCTAGCTGAACTCCTCTCCCATCTTATAGTTTCTCTCTTGGTCAGTATATGTACTCCGTCTTTCAACTGGGCATTGCTCTATTGCTGTGTTGTTGATTACATTATGTCTCATTTTTTTCTCATTATTATTATTTCGTGGAAGATTTATGGTTATATTTGTCTCACATATTTACTTTTTTGTTTTGTTTCACTGTGCACCGACACTCAGGCCGCAGTGTTGATGATGGGCGCCTTACATACATTATTTATTAAGCGACTGATTGATTGATTATTATAATTTATGTTATGTGCAGCCCTACTACTCACCTGTCTTGCCACAGTTTCTTTCTCCTTGCGTATTTGGACTCTGTTTCTCAATTTTCTGGTATTGTTTGATTGTTGTCCATTATGTACCTGTTTATCCTTTTCTCGTTTCTTCTGCTGTTATTCTTTGTTTTTTATCCCATAACGTTTGCTCGTAGTTGTTTTACCTTTTGACGTTTATTTGCTTTTATTTTTCTGTGCTCTAGTGCCAAGACATCCGGTTCTAGCTGGACGCGTAAAATATTTATTTATTTATTTATTTGTTTATTTATTTATTTATTTATTTATTTATTTATTTATTTATTTATTTATTTATTTATTTGATAACAATTAACACCTTCTTCTTGAAGAGAAGGGGATGGGAAGGGTGACAAAATACACATACGCATAACGAGGTTACATTGGCCATTAATTGGTTATTGCAGCATTTTCCTTTCTTTACAGTCTCATTTGGAACGTTTTGACCGCTATAAGATAATCGTGGCTGATGTTTTAAACGGTCAGCATTGAAATGGGGGACTTCGTTCATTTCCTTCTTTCTTTCTTTCTTTCTTTCTTTCTTTCTTTCTTTCTTTCCTTATTTCTTGTGCATCTCCTTGTGGTGTCACCCATGTTTTACTGTTTGGTTTGTAGCTTTCTCTGTGCATGTCCCACAATTTTAGCAGGGTAGTAGCTTGTTGAGCGAATTGGTGCGTGGTTCTGAGCAGGAGGGGGGGGGGGAGGAGAGGGCGATGCCAGCAAACAGAATAGAAAGACAGGACAGGAATCCCAATTTATTTCGTCGCAGCAATTTGCTTTATTCTAAGATAATAAGCATACTACTTGACGTGCTTAACATAACGTGCGGCCCTGACAGATGATAAATAGCAGAAGACATTTTATTTCTACAATTTGTATAATGCATGCGCATAATGACTGCACTCATGGTGTGTGGGAAATAAGGCTACCACGAAACGTGTATCTTACTTACCTCAACAGCAGTCACAACTGCCATGAAGTCGTAGTTAGCTCAATTCCGAGCGTAAAATATAGATGTGCTAAATGTAACAGAGTTCACAGTTACAAGAACTTGGATAGGTGACTAACACTAAGGGAAAAGCGGCAGGAGAATTAGGAACTGCGTACAGGATAAAATATGGCTGGGTTGTTTTGCTCGAAAAGCTCTAGGTACTTCAACAGAATGCCACGAAATTTCAAATGTAACACAGACTTGCCGGAATGCCAACGGAATATTATTGCATAGGAAACTAGACGCAATGCAGCAATGAAATAACAGGCTCATTAGCTTAATCTCGGTATTTTAAAAACATATTTGTTGTGCTACACTTGTGCGCATTTATGACACGCGATACTTAAGTCAGTTGAAAGGAACAAGCTGGCTTTATAAAGTGGCATTCAACAAATGATCACATCCGTTAATCAATCCCGTGATAGAGAAGTCTGCACAATAGAACAAGGCCCAGTTTATGTCTTTTTAGTTTGCGAAAATACATATGATTCATAGGAGGTAGCAGACGTTATGAAGTCATTGCGTGGTCAAGGAGTACAGAAAGTATACCTGCGTGTTTTATCAAATATATACAGGGATAAAGCAATTACCACACTTGTGCACAAAAAAGAAAGGCTGGAAAATTCCATGTACGAAGTGTTAAGCAAAGGTAACACAATCTCTCCAATGTAATTCCTACCAAGATTAGGCTATCTATATTTTTAAAGAAATTTAAAGTGTGTGTACTCTTTATACTAAGAGCAGATATATCAGATTTATATTACTAATTTTTCACTTCAAAGGGTCTTTAGCTCTGTGTTTGCGAGTTGTATCCAAGACGATGCAATAAGTAGGGTTACATGTAATGGACAAAGAAAGATATCTCAGCAAACTGCTCTTTGCAGATTACATTGTTCTCTTCGTCAACGAAGCAATTGAGCAAGCATAGAATCATCAGAAAAAACGTAGCCCATAAGCTACTAAGCATATGCTAATAGTCGGCTCTAAAAGGAAGACGTAGTTTTCCAGACGTTTCTAATGCCTCGTACAAAGCCTCTGCGAACTCACAGCTTACTTTGGGCTTGTTTTCTGGTAAAGCTATGTATTCCACTTCTGATTTCAGAAAACAACGGATCGATCAGTACTATACAATTACCTCAACATTTACGGAACACCGGTTTGTAAACAAAATTCAGGGAAACTCATAAGTTTCAATGCAAACCTGCAAAGTTGCGGCACAGTATAAATAAAATGTTAAATGTCCATTTTGTGTGCATTCATCGGGCCCTACCGAACTTATAGAAGACAATAATAATTCAGTTCATGTGGCTTGTAGAAGGAAATAAGGTAATATGCAAATCAACGACTGTAAGTAAGTATTAAGTAGATGCTTGAATGCCAATGGCTTTGTGTACATATTGTATTGGTAACCAGTAAGCTATCACGGAAATTTCTTGGCAAGCGGGCTTTGTTGCAGTGCAACTAGGACAGGGCGAATGCACGCTTTACAGAGAGCAAATGACTACTAAACAAGCGATTGGCAATTACCTCAACCCTTGGGCTCACGCTACATCCCACTGTTAGTTTCGACATGACTTTTACGTGAGGTGTGGAACAAGAATTCACATTTTTAAAGCAAGTTCTGCAATTTTTAAGCTATAATAGTAGGACTAGCGATCATGAACTCGGGCCACAGCATTGCGCCAAAGTACAATGAATGACAAGATATTTATGTTTTTCGTCATCTAACAGCCCCTAACAGAACTATTAGAATGGTCCGAGTTTCGTTTGTCTTAATTAGAGGAGTACTAGCTGCCAGATTTATAAGGAAACGTTAATTGTAAAGCGTTTGCATTAATTTGGACTACTATATTGCGTCCCACATTTTTCAGTCTCGATGTGCGGGCGGAGTATTGTAATCTGGACTTCTCTCTTAGTTAGGTTACATTCCGTTCTTCAAAGCAAACTTAGTACTCTGCAAGACACCGAAAGAGGGGGTATCACAATTAGCATTCAGCTTGAGTCAAGGGGACCTTAATTAACTTTGTCCAACACGACGTCTCTTGCTGCAAGAAAACGTGGGGGTCACCTCAATATAGCTTATTTTCGAAAATCGAGCGACGGCACTAATTTCCCTCTATTTAATTAATACGCCCTCGCAGGTTAAGGCGTAGTCGGGGCTAATGTGAGCTAATTGCAACCAAGTATCATAATCCCAGGACCTCTATTCGCAAATACATTTGACCTTTCAATCGGTCTTTTTGTCAATCGCCTAATCTATTAATCTCTTATTGAAGAGTCACCTGTAGAGCTCTCACGGATCATTACGGCCGATAGCATTTGTTTTTACGTTGATATTCAACCACCAGCGTGGGTTCTTTGTACTCATGCTCTCTCTAAAATTGCTAGACGTGCTGACTATAAGTGATTTGTATCGGTTTAGCACAACGTAAGAAAAGATATATTTTGGTGCTGTCATGTTCACAGCCGTCTCCAGTAAAACGCGGTTCTGCATGATAGGGCCATAACTACGTCCGAAACCTTCCTGATAGATTCGCCCTAGTATCAAAGTGACTTTCATCCACTTCTGATCAAATTAATGAGTGCAATACGAAGACGACTGCACACGTTTTCGTGATTAACCGTTTGTAAATGAAGACAAACATACTAAAGAAAAAATGTTAAACTACGTTAAACTGAGTAATAGATGCTTTGCGTAATGCCGACAACCGTGCGCACGTATTTGGTCCCCGCGACCATCCTGAAGGATAGGCATGCGGACACGGGGAGGACGCACGTAGGAAGCTTGTGGGCCAACGCGCGCCGCGACAGGTTTCACTCAGTTTGCCGCGGTGTTCCGGCTTACAATGGCATGTTGCGCCGTATAACATGGCTATGCGAAGGCAAGCTTGGTTCGCCGAAACGGAACATCTTGAATATCTTGGCACGCTCCCGCACTTGCATCACGAAGGCTTCTTCGACTGCTACAAAGCGAAAGCAGTGACAGGGAGAGGCCCTCTCGGAAGGAGCTGCAACTTTTCTTTTTTTTTTTTTTTTTTTTGTCGCGTCTTACGTCATTCCGGTTTCCATGAACCCACATTCACGAAAGAGTGGCAAGCAAGCCAGAGAGCCTGGCATGCTGTGATATCTTGTGCACTAGTGCAGCAATCCCGCGCAGTCATATTGCAAGGTCGAAGGGACCACGGAAACGCTATATGCACTATTCAGTCACACGATCGGATCAGGTTTTGGCAGCCAGCGTTGCCAGGCATATGACCCTTGGCTCACAAAACGGGACTTCTGCATGGCACCTACAAACGCGCCTACATGGCAGCGCGTTACGACGTAGTCTATGAGTCTATGTAGTCTATGAGTGCGATAAAAAGTCGCAGTTTCGCCCGATAGACAAAGCATCGATTGCGATAGAAAATTAGTAGATAGCTATACGAAGTAAGAATAGCAGCATTATCAGCCGTATAAACTTGTAAACATTCACTTACAAACTAATTTAGCATGCACGGTGTCAAGCGCGTATGCTGGTAAACATGAGCACATCTTTCTCGATGACCGCAGAAGCTCGGTTTCAAAACGCTGTAGCGAGCAATCGCAGCAGCAGCAGCGAGCGAATTGACCTTCGTGCATTTCACCTTTCAACACGAGCTAAACGTCGAATGCACAGCACATACGAAGCTGCTTGCACTACGCGCACTCTGCAAACATCGCAGATTCCTTCGAAGGTGAGGCCCGCGCGTGCGTGCACTTCGGTCACGTCGCAGATCGCTTTCAAGATACGGCGGACGCACGGCCGCGCCGTAAGCAGCAGCCGCCTGAGAAATGCGTCCCCCTCCCTCGCCTCACCGCCATGCTTCGCTCGCTAAAGAAGAGGGTGCGCTGCCGCCCCACCTTCCTCTCTCGCGCACCGGCGAGCGAGGAAGGTGTACCGCGTATACCGGCGAACCCGGCTCACCGGTATACCCTCGCCCGCTTTCACTCGCACATGCAGCACACGGCGCTCGGCGATGATGTTATAGCCCTTGGACTTTGTACGGAACCCCATGGTGACAGCGACGCCGATGGCAGAAATACACCTGGAAAGTCCATATAATTGCTACCGCAATAAAACCCACAACTATCCATGTGTGCGCTGTACACAGTGCTTGAAATATACTGCGCGATAGGTGTATTAAACCAGGGGACTTTATTGTGGCAGTTGGTGTGAGAGAGAGACAGAAAAGTCATAAGAGAAAATAGGTAGGTTAGCCAAGCTGAACCCGGTAGGCTACCCTGCACTGGGGAAGCGAGAAGGGGAATTGAAATAGGTGAGGGAAAATATAAGGTCACGCTCCACTGTTACGCATACAAGCGTGCACCACTGAGTCAGTCACAGGCGGTCATACGGGCTGGTGCATTTCAAGAAATACGCACGATCACGAAGCGGAAGAACTTACAGGTGAAGTAGATCTATCAGACGTCTAACCGGATTTTGCACCCTTCTGTATACCTTACGGCCATAATTGTACACATAGACAAACGGTAGAAACAGGTTCAAAACTAGAAACGCTATAGAAACAAAACAAAGCATACAAGCATGCGGTGGCGCAGGTAACCGGTTGCTAGAGCCTACCGGTGTCTGTCCATCAAAACCACGACCGACAACGATCGTCTCCTTACTGCAGCACAAGGTTGTCGGATTTATGCAAGTCCGGATTTATGCAAGTGACAATGACTTATGCAAGTCATTGTCACTTGATTTTAAATCTCTTGTGGGTGAAGAAAAACCACAGAGACGCTTGTGCCTGGCATCCACAAATTATTATTTAACAGAGCCCGCTCAATAAGGCGGCAGCGGGACCAAGCGCCGCTGGCCTTCGATTTCGCAACCACCGATTCCTCTGTTCGGGCACCGTCAGCGTACTGGGCGTGTCGTCATCGTCTTATGTGATCGGATCACTGTAGCATGCAGTAGTGCGCTACAATTCCATTTATAGGGGATAGAACAAGCCATCGAAATTGAACAATAAATGTACCTCACCCATATTCATTCCTTGCAAAGCGTTAACCAGAGAGAGAGAGAGAAAACAAGGGTAGGAAAGGCAGGGAGGTTAACCAGAACTGCATACACATAGAAATAATGAACTAGCACACACTGTTTACGTGTGTTACAAGGACTTCATGCGTCTAAACAATAGCGTAGTGAAGCACCCTCGACCCAATACAGAGTTCCTCACATATCTGTGTACTAAGTCGCATACCGGAATGCTTATTTCCGATGTCACGGTCTCCCATCGCATATTAAAAAATAAACATTTTTCACGCCGTTGCCTCGATGCCGGCTGCAGATATATCTAAGCACTTTGTCAAAGACGAGGGATCAACACCTCGTTGAGTGAGATGAAATCTTTCTTCCGTCGCAGTTACCTTTACTATGCTCTGAGCTCAAAAACTAAATAATAAAATTCTGGGGTTTAACGTAGAGAAATCACCATATGTTTATAAGGCACGCCGTAGTGCCGGACTCCCGATTAGTTTTGATCACCCGGGGTTCTCTAACGTGCACCCAATGCACAGTGCAAGGGTATTTTTGCATTTCGCCCACATCGAAATGCGGCCGCCGCCAACTGGATTCCATCTCGTGATGACCTTCACTCTAGCTACGGGGCGTTTAACAAATATCAGGTACACTCTTTCTGCGGGTGCAATGAAACAATCGCGCACCTTCTTTGTCAGTGCTCTAGTTTCAACCCGCAAAGAGCTGTCCCCTCGGCCGCCCTAGACAAGCTGGACAAGGGACCAATGACAGAAAGCAAGTTCCTTGGAAACTGGCCTACGCGAACATCAGCGCGATCCGCTATGAATAGCGCTGCTGCGGTACTTAAAAGACACGGGACTTTCTGACAAATTGTGATTACACTGTGTAATGTAGGATTGTACGGTGACACTGCGTAACGCTAGGAAGGAAATCAACTTTATTCAGGTCCTGCAGGCCACGAGAGCTTTGGGCTCTCATGGAGTGGGCGTCTCCCACGACGGAACCGGGAGGTTGAGTATCCTGGCGGCGTCGTGGACCTGCTGGACGGCCCAGAGTTGGGGAGCGAGTTCTTCGCTCCGGATTGCCTCTTCAAACTTGCGCTTGTCCTGTTCGTAGTTTACGTGAGCTTGCGAGCACGGCCAGAGTAAATGATAAACGTTAAGGGATGTATTGCAATTGGTGCAATAAGACTTGTCGTAGAGCTCAGGCATGTAATGGTGTAATCTGTTTTGAGTGGGGTATGTGTCTGTTTGTAGCATTCTGAGTGTAACCGCTTGAGCTCGAGTGAGCGTGCGGTGTGGCGTGCTATATTGTCTGCGTTGTAGGTAGTAGTATTTAGTGACTTCGTTGTATGTAGTGGGCGCGTCCTTATTCTCCGAGTAGTCGGGTGAAGCCGCGCGGTCAGTGAGCGCGCGCGCAGCCTCGTGTGCCGCCTCGTTAAGGTTGGGGACGTCGCCGAGCTTTGGTCCTAAGTGTGCCGGGAACCAGTATATGAAGTGTTTCTTAATCTCTTTCTTTGAAACAATTTTGAGAGCCTGTGCGCAGACCGTGCCCTTCTGGAAAGCCCTGATAGCGGCTATGGAGTCGCTGTAGATATGGGAAAGATTGTCGTCGGTGAGCGCAACAGCGATCGCAACCTGTTCGGCCTGTTCAGGCTTCCTTGCAATTACCGTGGCTGCATATCTTGTGGATCCGCGGCCGTCCACAACCGCCACTAGGAACCCCTTTGCGGGCTGCGTGACAGTGCCCACAGAAACAGTTCGTGTGTACGTGCGTGTGTGTGCGTAGGTCTCCCTTTTTTATTTTTTTATCCTTCTCTCTCTCACGTATCGCATCCCCTTGCCCCTCCCCCAGTACAGGGTAGCCAACTGGAGATAATCTCTGGTTAACCTTCCTGTCTTTCTTTGCCTCTCTCTCTCTCTCTCTCTCTCTCTCTCTCTCAGCTTCATGCGCCGTAGAAATCTATATCACCAGATAAAATTATATTTATTTAATCACAACAAAACTGGAGCGGAATTCGCTAGGCGAACTTGCGGACAAATTTGGCGTAGGAAAAATCTTACGAGAAAGCGTATTCACGAAGCGAAAACTGCTCGTAAGATTATCAAGCTTGCGATGCTCGCTGTTGCAAAGACTAGCTCTGTAGTCGAAAAATGGCGTGTATGTAATGGCAGCACAGGTGCGAACTTCAGTACTTGCGCGAATACTCAGCGTCAGTTGATTCACAAACCTAAACAGCCGTCCCACCTGCCGACGTAAGAGGAAATTTCGGCGATACGGGGTAGCAGTCTTACGAACTTAATCATGTGTACCTGCACCACTCGCACTTACGCGGTTTAGCGTTGGAACGCGCTGTTGCGGCCGATTCGCCAGAGGCCACAACTGATAGCCGAGAATGGCGCGTGCTTATGTTTTTGTCGTACATTATGATTTGCCATCTCAAAGTGCATCGACCAGTTTTAGTGCATAATTGTGTTGGGCCTACGCTGCTCTGAAGGGCAGTAACATTAATGATCTGCAGCAAACTTCTGCTTAATGTCTGGTAGGCTGTACATCTTTATGCGCGAAATAGCCTGACTTTTCATACTCGTACTCACACTCTATGGTGTGGTAGCAAATAGAAGAGTAATTTCCATCATTGACAGCTGTCAATTTTGTCATTGATGTGTTTTGAACACTCCTATCGTTATTTCTTCCTAGTTTCAGCTTTCAATCGCTCACAGGGTGGCGGATGATTACATTTACCGACGATTTTCAGGATATAATTCTCCATGCGAGATGAAATAACAAAAAAAAAACGTCTAAAAGTTTGTAATGATAAAAACTTGCCGCTGCTGTACATTTCGCTGTCGTCTTCCGTGCTGTTAGCCTCGGTGTTCTACGATAATGCTCATAGTTTCAATTCAGCACTATGTCGAAGCGACGTAGTGTCCGTGGCCACAGTTTTGCTCATGCTATAACCTACGTGGTAAGCGCATGTATGCGTATGACTGACGGCAATCCTGCATATGATATGAAGCGGGACGTCAGTATGATGACATATAAAAAATATGGCGAATCAAATCACGTACTATAACTGGTGCGAAAATAATATGGAGATCTCGAACGGAAGCGCACACACATGCACACACACAGACATACAAACACACTCGCACAGGCACGGGCGCTTCTATTACATATAACCACACTAACGCATATCACTGGAGACACTTCATTTTTGGTAAAAAAGCGCTCAGCATAGCGCTTATAAACATGCCACTACGTTCTTGATTTGCTTGCGCAAAGTCAGCAACAGGCAAGAGGCCGTAAGATCAGAAGACAAAGAAAAACAACAGCATGCGACAGCCATCCTTATCGCATGATTGGCTAGAGATGCTAATTCTAAACCCTAGACTGACATCGGTTCTGGGTGAAATGACGTCACTCACGTCTTTGAGTCGCTTCGTGCAGTGTCATTTCTATTTTTTCCTCCTCTCATTTAAGAAAGACTTCATAGGCGTTTCTGAATTCAGCCCAAGGATGTTATTCTAGCTGGCGGTGGTCTAACGGTGCTCTGCGCTCGCTGTGCAGTAGTCATCTCAACATGACGGCATGAAGAAGCCGGCCACAGTGGCCTGGTATCGCGAAGGGAACAATGTGAAGCTTGCACGACGCTGAGCGTGGTCACTAAAACGCGTCGTATCAGCAAGATCAGTGTTCGCGTCGCCCTAATTATGCTGCCTTGTGTGCTCTCCCGTCGGCGCACAGTTCGGTCCTTTAATTCAGTGCCTCATTTCGTTCTATCGTAATGTCATGACGAACGCCGTAAGCCTTGGTGGTTTTATAACCGCACCACCTTCAATTTTAAATCATAAGTCCCTTTAAAACCACAGACGGGCACAGAAATCGGCCAAGCTATGTCGGGGTTTTCTCTCAATGCCTCTCACATATTATAAGCGGTAAACAAAGTTCATTAATTAATTGATTAATTAATTCATTCATTCATTCATTCATTCATTCATTCATTCATTCATTCGTTAGTTCATCCACTTCGTGCAAAAGTACTGACTTACCGTAACGCTCTATAGGAATATTTATGCTAGATGCGCTCTAATAAGCCCGAATAAGATTGCCTAGACCGATTTAACCACTCAGCAATTGGGACTGATTCTGTTCTGCTTTATTTGGCTAACACTATAGATGTATAGCGCCGCGTCATTCCGCAGGGGGAACAAAAAAAAGGACGGGATTTCTCAATTTTTTTATCCATCTAACGAGAACTTCCTTAGGGCGAAGTTAGTTTAACTGATCTCGGTCAATATTAGCTGCCGTAGTTACTCCACTCTGAGCTTAATTTGCGTTGACACAGCCTAGGAACAATTCTGTCGGCCGTTTAGTGCTCAGCCTTTACGAGGCACATATATCTGCAAATATCTTATATTTATCTATTTTACATAAACATCAGCTGTCGCTTACAAGTATGAATTTCTTTATTTACATTTATAAAGGATGGAAGGTATTTGCTTTCTGCGGCACCTATAGTAACAGTAATTTCCTTACCCTTGTGCTCCCCAGACAGAGCATCAGATTCAACTATTCTGAAACAGGGCCCAAACTTTGGCACGTTGGCAAGGCAGAATTCCTTATTTTATCTGCTTACGCTAAATCGGATATTATGACAAAAATAAATAGGAAAGAGAGCACAATCTCATTTTTCGGATTCAAGGAAAAATCTGAGAGTTAGCACTGTCGAGCAATTTTTTGTCCAGCAGTAGCACTCGGCGCAGGGAAATTCAAAACTAACGATTAGTCGGCTTCATCCCAATTGGTATTCAGTCTTCTCAAGAGAAAGTAAAACCCGTGTATGGTTATAGAACCGTAAAGGTGCTTTAACCAAATTACGGATATGCGTTGTGGCTGCTGTAACTGTTTCAGAAATGCAGGTATACGCATTCCTCTTTTGCACGTTCACGCGCACCCGCATTTTTGGGCGCCTGAGAGTGAAAGAGAGAGGAGCATAGAAAAAGAGAGAGGGAGGCGGATCGCCTGACTGGAGTCTCGAGAAGGTTTGCAAGCCTAGAAAGAGTCTCTTGCGTACATTTAGAACACGGTGCTACGAGAGCGAAACGCACGTACCAGATAGAAAAAGAGAGAGGGAGGCGGATCGCCTGACTGGAGTCTCGAGAAGGTTTGCAAGCCTAGAAAGAGTCTCTTGCGTACATTTAGAACACGGTGCTACGAGAGCGAAACGCACGTACCAGTGTCAATATGGAAAAACCTAATTACTTGGCATTAAGGCTTACCAACCGCAACTCTCTCGACGACGCAGCATACATACAGTTGATTCAAATGCCCCGATGGCGTGCTCATGCCGCGAGAATTTCCACTCTTTCTCTCACTCTCGTGTTGTTCGAAAGGCTGCGTATACGAAACGCGTGGCGTGCGAAGCACGCCGCTAACGTGCTTTACCGCCGTTAGTGCCGGGGACAATAAGGGTAGCATGCACGAGTTGTCAAGCCGAGGTGGCGTCCTGATGGCAGAAGAACAAGGCGACCGACAATGCGGGCGCTGCCTAGACAAAAAGTGCACGTTCGGGATTGCACGGCGTCTTACGATGAACGGATGCGGACTCCAGAGAATCAACGCTTCGTGACGTTAAGCGTACTGAAAGAAGTACGGGGGCACTACATTGCTGGACGAAGCACAATGGAAATCAGTTCTTTGTACGGGCCTCTTGACCGGAACAAGCTGAGCCGGCGAGCAAACACGCCCCACTGCAGTGCTGGCTGGCGTCCCCGGCTGGCCGCCGCCTTTCTTTCCCCATCCCGTGTTACACCTACGCAGCAGTGTCACGCTTCGACTTGATACCCTTGGCTACAAAGAATGCACCACTGTGCCATTGCGAAGACAAAGGTTTAATTTCGAATCTGGGTCAAAGCTCCGCACGCGTTGTTTGCCCGAGATGTTCCCGAAATAAACTTCGCGGCTCGTCGGCCAAACTGCGCAGTTGGCGGCACCGGCGCCATCGTGAGGATTGTTTAGGAAGCGCTGAGCGAAAGCTTCAGCTGCTTCCGGTAGGTGGCGCGGTATACTTAAGCACGTCACTTTATTCCTGTCTCTCTAGTGTGCGAACTGGCCTTCTTGCCGTCGCGTTTCCTGACATGAATTATAGCAAGCGCACAAATGGTAACATAAAAATAAACCATTACAACTTCGAATTGAACGTCTTTTTTTTTTGTTAGAAGCAAGCAAAAATCAAACTGTTGTTCGTGTGGCATATTTCAACATTTTCTTGTTACGACAAATATTTATTCTTATCTCTTATTTCTTTTATGAATACCTGTCATAGTTTTAAAGCAAACCATTTTATACCTCTTCCACTCGATAATCGGGTGGGCTCGGTGCTGCGGTCTGACACAATGGGCTGGTTTCAGAGATAGCGCAAACTGACACTGAATATAGTGCGACCTCACGCGGTCCCAGGCGGCAGGTAATCTACGTAAGCGCTGACGTGAAGTCTAGCGCAAGAACCTCATCGTCGTCGTTATTTTGTCGTCGTCACTTAGTCGCCATCTTTCCATCGTCATCGCTCCTCCGTTGTCATGCTGTCGTGCACTGGGTACACGTAAAAAAAAAACGCCAAGTGGTCAAAATGTATACATAGTCCCCCATTACGGCGTACTTCATAATCACATCGTGGTTTTCGCACATAAGATCGCAAAATTTAATTTCAATTCTTTTTTTTTCATTGTCATGTTGTCGCCGTAGTTTCCTCGTTTTCCCCCTGTCGTTGTCATTGCATCATCGGTACACCGTGATCACAATTCCGTCGTCGTTACTTCATCGACATCGTCCCATGGTAATCATGCAGTCGTCGTTGTTCCGTCGTCGTCATTTCATCGGTGTCATGGCGTCTTGGAACGCCATCGTTATCATGCCGTCGTTCGCATACAGTCGCTGCGCTGCAGTCGTCGTCATTACATCATCGTCATTCTTTCGTCGTCATGCGTGGGAACAACGCGTACAAAAACAACGGTCCTCGCAAGAACCAATAAACCTATAGCTTAAGCCGGTTACCACAGTGCGTGAAATCCGCATATTTCTCCTTTATTTTTTTTTTATTTACATTTTGTTATTTTTTTTTTTTTGTTGTTGTTGAAAGGTTATGATGGGATGTACCACTTTTCCGTCCATAGCGCTCAGTGCAATATCTATGTATATGTATCGCTGCTGTGATAATTTCAGAAAGCCCGATTTGTGCCTGAGCGCTTTAATTTGTAGCCCTGCTCAGCCGCCACAATGTTTTACACTCAGCTAACCCCAATCAGTATAACTTAATGAGAGAGATGGAAACGCTCTCAAGCTATTTACGCAACTCTTCTTTATTTCTAAATATTGCAGTCAAAGCGTCGCATCTATCCATGCCACCCGGCCGTCCTCGCCTGACCTTCGGGCGTCAATGTAAGTTGCCTTAAACATGTTCTGCAAGCTTTAGTCAAAGCTACATGTGTAAACCCAGGACTACAGTTCCAGCACGTGTATTCGATGGCTTTAGGTCCAAATCACACAAATATGTTTAGTATATGAGATATGCATTTTAATAAAACCGCACTAATAATGCACACAGGGTAGGTCTTCCATACAAACATTCCCATTTATTATTTCTTCTTTGTTACAGCGGTCTCTTTGATGAAAACCGCGCTTTTCACTCAGTCTCTGTCGTCTTCCCAATGGAAAAACGGTTGCGGTTGTTTCGGTGAGGTTGAGAACCCAACGTAGGGGACCCAGGACACTTCAACGTTTCTCCGGCCCCCATATCTCTAAACGTCGTCATGATTTCGTGCCGAGGCCGAACAGTGTAGGGTGTAGAGACAATTTCTTTCGCAAGCTTAACTGAACGTTCATTTAAGTATTCAGGCGAATATTAAGCAGTACTATATATATAATATATATATATAAATATATATATATATATATATATCAAGCAAGCGGTAGTTAGGCACCAGCAAATAGTAAGCGCCCTCGAGACATGTCGCGTTCGTTCCGTCCCTTTCATTGTTCTACGTTGCCGGCGGTGCAGTCAGGTGACCTGCCTCGGGCAGTCAGAATGTTCTATGTAGGGTTCGCTGCATTTGTACACAACGCGAATCACGCGCAATCCGCGGCATTTCTCAAACTCCCCACGGTAAGTGGTTCGCCGTATCTCTCAAAGTACGTGATTTCCTGCGTTTGGGTACGCATCATAAGTGCATGGCATTTGTTGCTCTGCGAACAGAAAGGCATATTCTAGCCCCAGTCGAGGGCGCGTCTTTCTGTTCGCCTGTCTGTAGCTTCTTGTCGATTTGGCCGGTAGTTATGCGTGTGCTGTCTCAGCATTTTCTACCACAATTGTCACTTCACAACTCGTGTCTCTCCCTTTACATCTGCATAAATTCCTGTTCCCTTTTCGACGGTGCCGGGTGGCAATCTGGATTTTTTTTTATCCGGCGCCCATCCCTGCCTTCCCTTTCATTCTTCTTCCCTCTCTCGCTTGTACTCGTATGGTCAATAGTCATCGCATTGAAGTTATCCGATGACTACTAAAAAAAAAGTGAGTAGGACGTGTTTGAGTCACTTCAATACATACATTCTTCGATACTTCGGTGGCAAGCTGAAGCTTTGTTAGGAGTAGGAGCCCGAACGCCCTCCGGAGTTTTCTGGGGATAATGGGGGGGGGGGGGGAGGCAGAGTCACCCACCGGCGATGCCGATGCCTCCCCCTCACCCCCCCTTCTAAAGTTTCATTACGAGAGTTCTGCTATCTACACAATTTAAAGATTATTTTGAGTTGCCTCTACCTTTGTACTTAAAATCTTATCGCAGCTAATAGCTTATTGCATCATTGTTGGTGCGTAGCTGCGCGGCTTTTATTCCATATTTTCGCTTTATTACTGCAAATCCTGACAACATGAGGACAAGCGCATTAAAGAACCAGTGGCTACTACCTCATCCTTATTTTTTCACTTGAACATTTTTTTAAGTTGCCACTGTGAACACCATGCACAAACACAATATCTGCAAATATATACACAGGACAAACTTTATTATTTATTTTAAAGAGAAGGAGCTATCCAACTAACAATTATTTCTAACGGTATGAATAGCCTATGCCTACAAAAAGACTATGTTGCTGTATGTTCACCTCGCTTCATATTGCTTTGCGTGCGTTGGTAACCCTGAAAAATACCCGCAGACTTCAGTGACCTCTACGGCAGAGTCTTTCATTAACAGCGCGTGAACTGCACGTGAATGACATGTGTCCCAGTATCACTTCTCTTTCCAGTAGGCAATGCTAACCACTCATGAAAAAAGAAAATTCACCGACGATTACGATACTGCCTAAAGCGAAATTTGAACGCAGTTCTATACATATTTTCATGTCGCGATATTTGGCTAGTGCGGACAATTAGTCTCGTGAGGCCCTTTCCACACGAAGCGAAGTGTGGCGCCACTGCCTCGCTGATCGGGAGATTACCAGAGGCAGCGCGTGGCTGACGCGTGGGCGCGATTCACAGTCCCCGCCGCAGACAGACCTCCGCTCAAGACGTCACTCGCTGGCTTCCTTGTTTACTACAGACTAGAAGTCTAGAGTTGTTTTTTTTAATACTGATATTTATGTAGATTATGTAGCAATATTTGACCCATGCCATCACGTGTCAATTTTTTTTTTTTTCAAAATGATGCGCCGCATTGTATTATTGCCCTTTGCTTTTTCAATGAGAACTATACAGTCTAGACTACACGCATTTGAGACGTGCTGTTTCCTTTGTGCTTTCATGTGATTCTATTACGTTTCTGTGAGCATGTATCAAATAATGAAAAGAAGCATTTTGCTGCCAAATAGCCTCCGCGTAATTTTTCAGTGCACTGTTTCTTTTTTTTTTCTTTTTTTGGAAACTGGAAATACTCAATATTCTATTCGATATTGGAAGGTCGCTTTTCTCAAAGCCACGTATTCGATTTGAAATTCGAACACCGCATTATTTTTTTTTCGCGCACTCATTGTGTATCGAGATGAAATAAACGGGGGAGTGATGGAGGACGCGTCGAAGCATCGCACCTCGTGCGATGCCTCGACCTCTTGCGACCACATAGCGTTAGATGACTGCCTTTTTGTGCACGGCTGCTGTAGCTGTACAGCATAGAACTTCATTAATATATTTGTTGTTTTCCACGGGCCTGAAAGTCCATTTCTTCCATCTGATGACAAAGCCTGCTTATGTGCCATAGGCAGGGTAAAGTTTACTGCGATCAACTGGACTCAGCCTGGTTAACCTCCCTGCCTTTCCTTCTTGCCTTCTCTCTCTCTCTCTCTTTCTCTTGCTGCGATCTGTAACGGTACGCGAACCCTTATAAATATTTATTTTTCCAAATGATGAGTAAGCCGGAACGATGTCGTAGTGCGCTGAAATCGAACCCCCACTGAACCCTATTTTTTTTTTATACACCCTGCCTCGTACTCACAGGGACACTGAGTTTTCTTCACACTAATTCTGTTTCCTCATTGGTTAAATATTTTACTTCCTAGGACTGATTATGCATAGCCAACGCGCAACCTTTAAACTTTTCGTTTAACTTTCCATCTTGCACTATCGCTGTAGTATAACTTATAAAGCTGCGGTTGACCACCGCGACGTTGCTGACGTGCGCCTCGCATTTTTTTTTTTTTTTTCGTTAAGAAGTATATGGGGTTTTACGTGCCGAAACCACGATCTAATTATCAAGCACGCCGTAGTGGGAGACTCCGAAAAATTTCTACCAGCTGGTGTTCTTTAAACGGGCGCCTAAATCCAAGTACATGCGTGTTTTCGCATTTTGCCCCCATCGAAATGTGGCCACTGTGGCCGGGATTCGATCCCGCAACCTCGTGCTTAGCAGCCCACCACCCTAGCTACTAAGCCACCACCGCGGGTACATTTCTGTTCTGATCAAAAGGCGCCCGGAATGATGCGCGTCTGCATTTACTTTTAGGCCTATCTGTGAACGTGACCTTCACGTGCTGTTCATGTTGAAGGGGTGCCTCCCGCCCCCTGCTGGTTCTTGAAATAGGAGGAAGTATGAAATGCAGCTGTGCCAGGCCAGCATTCTGGGTCGCTTCTTCACGAGCTCCAGCATTCGGCGGCGTGACACGGGTTCGTGGGTCGAAGCTGTGAAGCCTGCTGCGTTACCGAGCGCCGGAGAGCGGTGCTTAAGGGGCATGCGACTGCAGGGGCAAAGAGAGGGTGCTGTCAACCGGAACGCATTCGCTGGACCGCGTCCAAATCACCGGCTCTTGACAAAGTTACAAGAACGACTGTGGCGGTGCCTACGACTTCACGCGCCTCAAGCCTCACAGACATGCTCGACACACCGCTCCCTTGTGCGACTGAGAATAATAAGAGTGCAGTAGGATAGTTTCTGCAGCTCAGTTCTACTGCGGCGTGCCTAGGGATCTTGCGACTTTTCTAAGTTATACTGTGGATCGCGGTTGATTCCACTCAATGGACACGACCTTTTTTTTTTTTTCTTTGCCGTTTTAAAGAAAGCAGGAACCAAGCCTAGCTGGGAAGCGCGAGCAACCTGTACACTGGCAGTGCTATGTTTTCTCATGATAATATAAGGATAAAGCGCCTCTTACTGTCCCTTAATGCTGGTTTTATCTGTATTTGACAAAGAGTACTGGTCGTCTTTGACATAACATGACCACCTTTCTCAAGACAAAGACGAAGGGGCCTTTGTCTTCTTACACATCGAAAAGGCCCCGAAGACATTTCTGACATCACAACAAAAAAACTGGGTAAACAACCAGTTTTATTGAGCATACGTTATACGCAAGCGCAAACTTCTGCAGCAGTTAAGAAATTGCACTTCATATGATGCACAAAGTAACAAAAAAGAAAAATAGCAGCCTGCCCATCAATTCTGTTCAGATGACGAGGCGTAGCGCGCACATACGAAGTTTGCGGCATTGACTCGCACAGCACTGACTGTGGCTTTCCGACCAATAAGTGTTCGCCGTAACCCAATAATATTTTACGGAAACGGAGCCTAGGACCTTTCTCTTAAGTTGCTTCAACGGGTCCCTTATTAAGAGTTAATGCTCAGTAGTTGTGCCGTTGTAGTTAACGTTTACTTTTTATCATGGAAGGAAACTGAGTGCTACAGGTAATCCTAATCGTAACGAACGCCCTTTGAGATCAAGAAGCAGCGGACCACATGGCGTACACCCGCAGTTGTGACGCGACGTAAGCCGACTATTCCTTGCGTTTAGTGCTGCACCCAGCGCCGTTAAACAACTCTCTCCTTCCCGCCGCCTCCGTCCACTTGTGCAATAAACAAATAGAGGGGCTGTGGCGAGGATCAAACTGAGCTGTAAATTTATGTGCTTTCATAGCGCTTACGCCACAAGGACTGTAGAAAGAAATCGAAAATTGCATCACTTCAAAGTACGAAGCTCCAATAACAACGCGATGCCGTGATAGCGGCTCCGACGACGATGACAGTGGAGCCGATGACAACCGAAAACAACAGCGACAACAACGGCGATGACACAATGAAGGTAACAACAACAACGGCAACGACACGAAGACTCGGACACCATGGAGCCGAGGTCTAATAATGGGCAAGGGGTGCTTCGTGAACTGCGCCACTTATAGCCAGCGCGCACTAACCTTCCGCAGCTGACTTCTATTGTAACCCTCTCCCTACGTCGACCCTGCATCACTTCGATCGGCAAAATAGCACTTAATAGCTACCGCACTGAAAGCAAGGGCCAACACGAGAGCTGTTGCCCTGTGGTCAAGTTGTCCGCTTCTTTCTTTTTTTTCGAACGTTGCTCACGCCGCCCGTTCGCGGGACAATATACTAAGCCCTGCTACCTTCCTCCAGGTAAACACTTTCGCTGTCTGAAAACGGAGGAGCCGCGAGACTCCATCGTCCCCCCTCCGAAGTGGGTCGCTAAATTTAGCACGCAGGAAATAAAGGCAGGCTATGTCTGCCACGAACACATCCGTCACCCACGAACACTGCTTTTTTTCAAATCGTGGTCCGCAAGAAATACTACGCAAATGAGCCCATCGAAGCCATAGCCGTATATCTTGACAAGATTGCTTTTCCAATGCACGTGATCAGGTGCTTTCATTCGCAACAAATGTAAACCGCCAGCGTGGAATAAAACGGGGGGGGGGGGAGGGGGGAGGGGCGCGGAAGGGGTCTATCGACAACAGTGTAAAAGGGGCGTGACGATGGGATCACGTGGTACTACTGAATCTAACACTGCCACTACAGTGCAGGTTACGCTAAATACTTCGTTTGTATTCGTCTCTGTGTCTCGTTCCTTTCCTTCGCGCTCTCCTTCTTTTTATACACTAACCTCCTTTCGTTCGAGTGAGTACGGTCGCCAACCAGAACTACCCTTGGGTAATAGCCCTGCCTTTCTATACAATCTTATTTTCATATATACCCTCTCTTTCAAAACAGTCGGCCTGAATAAAGGAAATGTATTCGTTGTCAGTTTCCTTCCTGGTGCAGATATATTCTCGTAGTAAATTCTCTTCTCATCATTTCTGCCCTTACCTCATCCCCTAATGCAACAGTAGCAAAACGGACAGTATATCTCATTAACCTCTCTGCCTTTCATTTCGTTCTTTTTGTCTCTTTCTCGGCACTATGCTAGTTTTACCTGAACTGTTTTTCGTCAAGCAGATTTCGTTAATCTACTTTAAAAAAAAAAAAACGTGGTGATATATTTTACAATCTATTTCTAAAAGGTTATGATATTGGCTTTGTGACACGCCCCTAATTATTTAATCACAATTTAATCAACCTATCAAGTATTCTCTTAAACAGCCTGTCGTGTTTCTACACTGGAGATGACTACACTTCTTAAAAAGCTAAATTAACAATGCAGCCTAAATTGTCAACAACTTTCACAGCAGGCACGTTCCCTCCAAAACGAATGATCTGCTTCCCCTCTTATGAATGGACGGGAGCCTTAGTGACCCCCCCCCCCCTTCACTATATGCTTAGTTGATCGCCAGCATAGCGGCTCTCAGCGGGTCATATATTAATAAGACCGCACCCCGTGAACGTGAATAAGAACACATTTATTTTCAGACAGGAGTGACACAACCAGTAGCATCCCACATTAATGCTTCGGCGCGACGCATCTACTTATTCCGTACGCGCTCCTTATTTACTTTCTTTCTTTTCTTTTTTCTATTTTAAGGCGGCATCCCCACACCCCCCTATGCCCGCTCCCTTGCCAAGCTTCGCACTAAGCGCAATACGACACGGGGTCAGAGTCACGGCGCCTGCTCCAAGAATGCCAGCCGGCCGAGAATTCACGCTGCCGCTGGCAGCAAGCCCCCGGTGGCTGCTTTAAAAGCCTTCCCACACACGAGCCCTCTTTCCGCCACAGCGAACGACCACTCAGCACGGCGCGACCACCGCGGCTGCCGCACCAGACATTCGCCTCGCGAAGCAGAGCTGCGCTTTCTAAGTTTAACTAGGCGGTGCCGTCTCGTTTCTGCAGCTGCCACACCTTCTCTTTTTCATATTCTTTCTTAACGTTATTCTGTCGTCTTCCTAAGGAGGCGCCAAGATGTCGGTAAGATCAGCAGCAGTAAACGCCTACCTATGTAACACGTCGCCCTATCCACGGCAAATCATTCATAAAATGGCGATGTTCTTATTCAAAATGAAATCGTCGTGTTTAAACGCGCGAAAACAATTGCGTCGTCTCTTATTTACTTTCTTGCCTGACCGCTTGGCTAGCTATTTCATATCCCTTAATTTGTAAAAGTCAATCGTCCTTAATTTTCCTTTATTTTTTTGCTTAAACTAATTTTCCAGCGATTCCTAACACTTGCAAAAAAATACAGTGACGCTTCAATTCGCGAACGCGGATTACGCACAAGCGCACGGGTTCTATTCCCTCTTTGTGCATTACGCTTAATTACAATGTCAGCATTATCACAAGTGGCCTAGCACGTTCCTCGGGAGTTTCCTGGTCATGCCAAGCCCGCGCCTTTTGCCGGACTTGTTTAGCTCGTGCCCGGCGCTTGGCGACGACATCAGGTTCGGTCGACTGGCGCTCGGCCTGCGGCCGCTTCCGTCGCTGCTCCATCCTCCTCGCTCGGCGCTAGGCCTCTCCATCACGGGACGAACCCCGTACGTCCATAGCGCTCATAGAACCCCCAGAAACTGCCAGAGCAGATCAACCCAGCGCGCCTCCACGACGCTTTGCCTCATGTGTATTTCCCCGCTTAGCTCTACGCCACCTAGGCTTTCTTGTTGAAGGCGTTGTTTTGCCGAGCGCATGGTGTTACACATGCAAAGAAGAGACGCCGCGAACATGCACAATGAGCACCGTGGTTTCGAAGCACAAACAGAAAGGGCGCGAACGCTGCATTGATCTCGATGGTGCGACGCTTTCTGTGCCACAGGAAAAGAGTATGTTGCTACACGTGCAAAGAAGAGACGCCGCGAACATGCAGAGAGAGCGAGTGCGCTACGAAAGAGAGAGAGAGAATAAATCTTATTCAAGTACCCCTGTCCGGGTTCACCCGCTTTGTTCTAGTTGTCTGCCAAGCCGAGCGTCGTCATGAGCTCGCTCATGGCACGTACGTAGTCGGAGGAGGAGTCTGCCAGCCACTCCTCAAGTGTCGTAGGTCTACGAGTGGGTGAGAGTTTGGCAAGGCTAGCCTGAATAGCGAGACGGCTCCCCGGACAATCCCCCAGAATGGGAGCCTTATCCGGGAAGCCGCCACATGCCATGCAAGGAGGTTTACCGGGCAAACCTTCTATGTAGTGTTGGAAGTGTGGGGACAAGAGAGAGTGCGTCTGTGCACGCCTCCATAGTACCGCCTGTCTTCGCTTCTTGTGTGTGTGTTTGTGGATACTTCATGGAGTTGTTTCGTAAATCGTCAAGTTTTTCGCGCCTTCCCGCCCGCGCGAAGGCATATTGCTCACTCAGACTCAGTGGGTCCGGCCACCACATAGGAGGGCCCGGGAGATTTGCGCGGGATGTGGCATGTGCCACTTCGTTCCCTCTGATGTCTGTGTGACTCGGAATCCACTGTATGCGCACTCTAATGTTAGGGTGTGCGTTGAGGTGCGTTGTTAATGCTGAGTGTAGTGCCGCGGAACCGTTTCTGGCTGCGAGTGTCCTGCATGCAGCCTGGCTATTTGTTCGAATGAGCAGATTTCGTTCGTGTGGATTTGGCATGGTCGCGGCCTCCACGACAGCTGTAAGTTCCTCTTGATGATGTGATATAATATTGCAGTGTAGGCCCCATGATAAAGGCGTAGCGTCGGTTGCCACCCCTGTGCAGTAGCCTTGATTATTTGGAGAGGCGTCCGTGTATAGGATCCAGTCCTCGGTGTCGTACTTGGGGTGTAGTGCCGACTTTGTCGTTTTTCTGGTTTTGTGTCTGCCCCCATATATCGAGGTATTCGGTCGACGGTAATACGGTCTAGCGTGTCTCACTGGGGATATTGTTGTTCCCTGTCCGGGCATTGTAGGATATCGTAGCCTAGATCACGCATAAATGCCCGTCCCTGTCTAGATAGCGTCAGGCGACTAAATTGTGCATCTTGGTGGAGCTCATCCAGTTTAGGCAGTAGTGCCGTCTCATCGACTCGGTTCGATCGAGAATATGTAGGGGTGCCTAGAATAATTCTCGTTATCTGCCGGAGCATGATTTCAAGTGTGCCTTTTTGTGTTTTGGTGACTTGTAAGTATGGATATTGGTACATTATTCGAGGTATAGCCAGGGCCATTGTGAGTCTTCTGAGTTGGTGCTCTTTGATACCTCTCACCCTTTGTGTTGTTCTTTTAAGTAGGCTCTTGACTTCATGGAGCTACTGAATTGTTTGCCGTACCCAAACGTCCGCCTTACCATGGTCCTGAAGCAGAAAGCCCAGGACCTTGATATGCGTTTTTCTCAGGACAATATATTGGCTCACTTGTAGTGTTATCAGGGGCCGTATAACGTAAAACTATTCCAATATGTTTTTATTCCAATCTCCTGACGTCAAATTTGCGTAACCGCCGACGCGAGCATCGGGCGGTCACCCGCAGGGTTGTCTGAACAAACCAATCAAATTCTCCCCTCGTTCAGAGGAGATCACTTTGGTTTGCTTGAAAAACGGATAACTTTGCTTGAACTGTGCGGCTTGTCTCGTCTAATTGGCTCACAAGATGCGAGGAGCATGCTCAAGTGGAGAGGGATTCGATGGGGCCGAGCCACTGCACTGAATATCAATAACCGGGTGAAGAGGGTGGTGCCGGCGTCTGCGATTGGTCCGCTTTCTCTTACCTAGCTTGCTGTGGCTCGTCGACAATCGCGGCGGCATGCTACGGAAGCTTAAGAATGACGCTAAAACGGATCCTCAACAAAGAAGAGTTGGCAGAACGAGGCCGCAAACGTGCCGAAAGTTCTCGAAAACGTTCCACGGCCACGCAAAATGTTTTATGGCACGCAAATAAACCCATGCTTTCCGGCAGGGGCGGCAGGGGCGAGTGCCGGAGCGATCAGCGGCAGACATCTCTTATTCCTTTCGGAACGGGGCAGCCTGCGGCTATTTAGAAGAAAATTCAGTTTTGTTCGGCATATTAATGCATTTTTAACGCGTACACGTCACTTTGACGCGGTGAGTTTTTGCGGTTTTGTGACGTCGCGTGAGAGGTAGGTGAAGTGGGTGCAGCCCTAAAACTTTTGACCAATAGCCGAGGGCTAATGGCAAAAAGGCGTCGAATTAGAAATAACTATTTTTGTTTTGTTCAGTCAAGTCATGCATAATCAGTGTGTACACGTCATTCAGATAGGGAGCAATTGCGGTTTTCGTGACGTCGCGTGACAGACAGGTGAACTGGAGGTGGTCCAAAAAAGTTTTTGACCAATCGCGGGGGGCTGATTGCAGAATTGGAATAGAAAAGTTTGGAATAGTTTTACGTTATAGCGCCCCAGTTTTTGCTCCTCTTTTGCCTGCGTTTCTCTTTGGTTGGTTACCACTATGTGCTCGCACTTGGCACTGGACAGGGCGAGGCCCCTTTCTTGAAGGTATAGCGCCATGATATTAATACCTGTTTGCAGTGTCTCTTGAATTTCAGCTGGAGATCCTCTGCTGGCGCAGAGCGCGGTATCGTCCGCATAAATTGTAAAGTGAAGGTATTCTACACGCCTCAAGAGAGTTGGCAGCTTGCTTAATGCTAGCGAGAATAGTGTGGGTGAAAGAATCGACCCTTGGGGTACACCTCTTCTCAGGTACTTTTTTTCGGACTCTTCTTCGTTTACCTTCACCGTAACTGTGCGGTTTGTAAGAAATACTTTTACGTAGTTGTAAAGCTTTTGACCTGGTTGCATGGTTTGCACTTCTTCGAGTACCGCTTGGTGGGTAACGTTATCAAACGCTCCTTTGATATCCAACCCCATTACGGCTCTGAGTTGGCTGCTGCTCTGTGCTCTTTATATTTCTTGTATGGCAAGCATCGCATACTGTGTGCACATGTGCTTTCGAAAACCAATGAATCGAGGATCGACAGAAGTGCAACATTCTTGCTGCCACAGGAGTCGTGTAACGGCCATTCGTTCCATAATTTTTCCCGGACATGATGTTAAAGAAGTGGGTCGCAGGTGGCCAATGGCGCTTGAGGTCTTATTGGGTTTTGTTATTGGGATCACAGTAGCCATTTTGCAAGTCTCCGGTATGTCACCGCTTTCCCAAGCTTGGTTTATGATAGCCAGGAGCTGTTCCAATTGTGTCTCTGGCATATTGCGTAGCATCTTGTTTGTGATGCCATCCAGTCCAGGTGCCGTGTGTCTTTTGCTGGCGTGGATGGCTGCTTTAAGCTCCCCACTTGTATATGGCTGGTCTGCAGGTACCTCGCCGCAATCTTGTGTGGATGGTAGTTGTCGCTGATCTTTCTGTAAGGTTGCCGAGGGGAAGAAATGGTTGGCTATTTGTTCTGCGAGATCGTACGCTCCGATTTCCTCCCTCAGTTGGATTGCTTCCAGGTGGTTCTTTCTCCTGGGTTGCCCAAGAAGCACCCCATGAAGCGACCAGGTTCGGCTTGTGTGCACGTTGTTTCCGGCTTGCTCGCATATCTGCATCCAGTTCTTGCGTCTCCTTGGGGATGTTATCTATGCCGGCTTATAAGCGCTTCTTCTGCTTGTTCTTTCGCCATTTTCTGAGTAGCTTGTGCCTATTGTCCCATGGTTAAGTAGGTGTCTGTCTATTTGCGGGTGATTTTAAGTTCTTTGTACTGTCTTGGTTGTGCCCTTGTGCACGGTGCTTAGTGTTTTCGCCCATTCTTCCGGGTTATCAGTACGCGCCTCTTGGAGAAAACTCCTGAAAGCATCCCAGACTGTGATATTTGTGGCTGTAGTGCGATTTCTTTTAGTCGTGCATTGCTTCTGGAGTGTGGGAATGATTATTTCTATGATGCTGTGATCACTACCCAACGTTTCCCCGGTGTTTTTTCCACTCCACTTCCTTAGCTGTCCGGCCCCAGATCAGGTCTGGGTTTGTGTCTCTTTCCACTGAATTTCCAATACGAGAAGACGCGGCGTCACTTTAACTCCGGCTGCAGAGTTCTACTTTAGTCTTTAGATTTGACCGGTTGCAGTGTTCTAGTTTGGTCTTTAGATTTGTCCTGTTGCTCTCCTTTCCTCTTTCCTTTTTCCTCCCCTCCTTCCTATCTTCCATTTCTGTGTTGCTGTCACCTCCCTTCAGAGGAGTAGGCAGGCGTTGTGCCCCTTCCGGTGGCAGTTGCCAGCCTGCTCCTCCCTTTCCCTTTCCTGATACCTCTGTATATGTGTATATGTGTTCAAAACAAATAATAATAATAATAATACGAGTGGGAGTTTCTATGTCATTCAGAAGCGACAGGTGGGCATCACTTGCGTTTCGTAGGAGCTGCCTTCCATTCCGTGTACTATGATTGTAGCCCCATGCCTCATGGTGGCTGTTGAAGTCGCCTACCCATAGCAAGTCCTTCTTGCCATGCTCTTTGAGCAAGCTCGTCCATGCATGCTTTGCGATAAGCCCCTCCTTTTGGAGTACGGTAGGTGTTAATAATGGTTAAGTCATATCGTTCGAAGAAGCGGCATTTAACCAATACGCTTTCCTCTTCCCCGTTGTTCATATGACTGAGGTCCTCGTGAAAGGCCGTGCGTTGGTTCGCCACCAGTGTCACCGTCATTGTAGGCTAGCTAATCAGATCATCATTGGTTCGCCTTCGGGACCGGTGTGTAATACTTGGATTGCGGCACGCCGTGTAACCCGGTTAGGAGATCGGTACATTGGTCTCCTGAAGAGTTATTACGTCCGGCTTATGCGTAGTGCGTGTGAGGTATTGTATTAGAGAGGTCTTTTTATGGCGTATTCCTCTACAATTCCATTGCTATATGGTAACTGCCGTTTCGTGTCGCGAGTTACGTTTGCTGTCACTAATCTCCATAACTGCTAGAATGGCCTTCTTTATAGAGGTGCGCTTCCTCCCTTGCGGGAAGTCGTCTTCTAAAGGTTCGTTGTAAAGTTTCTACGCTTGGCAACGAGTTGTTTTTGCATTTCCGCTACTATTCATGGTGAAGAGGAAGAGACGCTATTTTCTGCAGCCATAGCACCGTGACGTCGAAGCACAAACTGAAAGGGCGCTAACGCAGTCGGGGACGCTACATTGATATCGACGGTGCAACGCCCGGTACCCCGGTGCTAGATTTTCTTCTGCACCCCCGGGCGCCTTCCTCCTCCGGCGTTCGTTTCCCTCTCGGGAAGTAAGATAATAATATCACCGATTTCACAGACGGCGCATGCACGTTTGCATGGGAAAAAAAAAAGAATGTCAGCTTCACCCAAAGGCGAAGCATAGAAGATGATAGCAGTGTTTAGCTTTGCGCGAAGGGTGTCTCGGAAGACTGGCGTTTTGAGGAACGTGCCAGCGTAAAGCGGCACTGCAGGCGCCGCACCTCGACGGTACACAACATGATGCCGAAGGAAGACCGTCGGCTTTGGTCAGCGTCCAAAAAAAAGGATTGCATTAGCCTGACGTTCGCCACCGCGCTGTGCTATGCACACAGCTGCTTCGCAGGAATGCTAATGTGTGCGCGCACACCACTCACCCTAGCAGTGGAAGCAGGAACGCTGCCCTGGCTCCGACAGAGTCGATTGAACGGAGCGCGAATGTGCATGCGCTTGGACTTCGTCGCTTTTGGAGCCAAAATCACTTGGCATCTCTGGACGTCTTCTAGTCCTCCACGTGCGGGTCGTCCATGCACCGTGTTCTATAAAGCAGGACAGCAGGACAACCTCGATGCCGACGACAACGACGACGGCGCAAATGCGCCTCGAGTGTCCGTACAACTTCCATCTCAATAAAAGTGACGCCACACGGAAGATGGCTGTCCGTGCGTGCGTGCGTGCGTGCGTGTGCGTGTGTGTGTGTGTGTGTGTGTGTGTGTGTGTGTGTGTGTGTGTGTGTGTGTGTGTGTGTGTGTGTGGGTGTGTGGGTGTGTGGGTGTGTGGGTGTGTGTGTGTGTGTGTGTGTGTGTGTGTGTGTGTGTGTGTGTGTGTGTGTGTGTGTGTGTGTGTGTGTGTGTGTGTGTGTGTGCGTGTGTGTGTGTGTATTGAAGACATTGCGGTCACTGACTTGCGGTTCTTGCCCGCTTTTAGTGTGATCAAGGAACCCGTACGGGTCCCGAAACGTCTCTGTGTTATTTTCACCTTGACTTGGTCAGTGACCGCAATTTCTTGATCATCATATTACCTGACCAGACGAACTTTCGTCGAACTCCTGACTACTTATATATATATACATATACCTGTCCAAAATTTACACTGCAGAAACTCCCTAGTGGGACTTGTCAGAATTTCGGGAGCACTCTCTCGAGTCGCAAAAAACAAAAAACAAAACAAGACAACAAAAATAAAATAGTAAGAAGCCGAGAAAACGTAGCCATCACACGACCAGACACACATGCGTTAGAGGCGTATGTGTGCAAGAGGAGCGGCACGAAAGGATGCCCTTCTTCCTTCGAAGATGGGAGGTTGCGGGTTCAACCACCTTATAGTGTACATTGTGAACCGACTACCGGTGAAACGGTGATTACGTGCAGCTTCACTTGGCGTCTCATTATGGAGAACACAATTAGCCACATAGCGAACTAGCCATGGATGTGGTTGATAATTGTGGAGGCTGTTCGCCGCGGCGTCACTTTAACTCCGGCTGCAGAGTTCTGCTTTAGTCTTTAGATTTGACCTGTTGCAGTGTTCTACTTTGGTCTTTAGATTTGTCCTGTTGCTCTCCTTTCCTCTTTCCTTTTTCCTCCCCTCCTTCCTATCTTCCATTTCTGTGTTGCTGTCACGTCCCTTCAGAGGAGTAGGCAGGCGTTGTGCCCCTTCCGGTGGCAGTTGCCAGCCTGCTCCTCCCTTTCCCTTTCCTGATACCTGTGTATATGTGTTCAAAACAAATAATAATAATAAAGGATGCTTACACATTATCTGAAAAGTCCCGCTAGGGAGTTTCTGCAGTGTTCTTTTCCAGCGCGGGGGTAGGTAGGGAAGCTTCGAGTCGGAAGTTATTTTCAATCGCGCATTGTTTTACCCCTTACGTCGTTTGTTCTTCCGAATTTTCAGTTCATCACATTTCCTTTTATTAACTTAAAATCATGTCCTGTCGTCAAACATAACGGTAACGCGATTATGTCTCTCACACTCATTCATTCTCCTCATGTTATAACCAGCGGTTATTCCATGAAGGGTTGGCATAGGTAAGTACATGCAGGAGAGAATAATAAAAGAATTATATATATATATATATATATAAATATATATATATATATATATATATATATATATATATATATATATATATATATATATATATATATATATATATATATATATATATATCCAGGAAAGAGACGACGAACCTTTTGAAAGACGTATTTACTTAAAGTTTTCGGCTGGTGGACATAGATATACTCTGAGTACATTGTACTCTGACGAAGGCTGGTCCACCAGCCGAAAACGTTAAATAAATACGTCTTTCAAAAGGTTCGTCGTCTCTTTCCTGGATATATATATATATATATATATATATATATATATATATATATATATATATATATATATATATATATATATATATATATATATATATATCCAGGAAAGAGACGACGAACCTTTTGAAAGACGTATTTACTTAAAGTTTTCGGCTGGTGGACATAGATATACTCTGAGTACATTGTACTCTGACGAAGGCTGGTCCACCAGCCGAAAACGTTAAATAAATACGTCTTTCAAAAGGTTCGTCGTCTCTTTCCTGGATATATATATATACAGCAGAAAGGATGTTCCACATCCGCCATCAAGCAAGGCCGGGAGTGGTGGCGCTGTTGCGCTCACGCGCATGCGTCTACCTTCACCAAGCACTGAAGTCCGGCGAGCCTTATTATTGTTATAGTGAGGCGGGTTGTTTCCCTCTCCCTTCGTGAAGGCGAGGCTGTTGAAAAGGATAGCGGAGCCACAACGAGGAATTCTTCCTATCTACCGGCTGCCTTTACAAGGCCGATCCAAATAGGTCGCGAAGCTTCGGGCGAAAAGCGGTTCAGTACAAATTGTCACCGACATCAGCAAGGCTGGTTATGGGAGCAGCGACTGAAGCGCGACTATGTTTGGAGGGAACAAATATTAGGAAAGAAAAAAGCGCTTTTTAATTCAAGCGAGACACAGTTAGATTCATTCAACGAAAATAAAATTCCTGGTCAATATTATACATTCGTGACGAGTTAAGAAAACGCAAGCTTATTTAATTTTATTCTTATTAATAAATAGATTTCATTTCAGCGGCCATCGTTACAGGGGGCGTTTGGTCGCTATCACTCGCAATGCAATGCACCTCTTTAAATGTGCAGAAAGGCGCGCTCGTAAAGTTCACCTGTTACAATACGCCCCCTAACACATTGTGCTTTTCTGCTTGTCGAAGTTTGTCTAAATTTGGTGACGCGAGTAGCTTCATCGCTTCTTAGCCTTTTCAGTCAAAAGTAGTGAGTTACGACCGTCAGATAATTGTGTAGTTGTTTTCGCGGGACTGCACAGGCCGACGGGCTTGGCATCCGACGATAGGATCAGCACTCTACAGCTAAAGTTTCGTCAGCCTTCAAAGAAAGTATTCTATGTGCAGGGGTGCGATTTCGTCAACCGTACGGCTGGCCCTTTCCTGCATCGCTTTCCGCTCTGAAAGCTCGAAACACCCATCAAGTCGAATGGCGGGGCATCTCAATATATAGCTCTAAAGGCAGGCCAACAAAACAAATTTCGCGCCTTCGGAAACAAAAGGACGTCACTTCTGTCTTTAACGGATACGGCGTCACATTATTTTTTCTTCCACCGAAAGTGTTCCCTCCACATACAGATGGCGCTAAGTCCGATGAACCGCCAATAAACCGCCTTGTTTTTAACGTATGGGCTCCTACGGAAGCTTCGCTATCAGGTATACTTACCTTGGCCCTATGCCGGATTAAAATAAAGTTGTTCGGAGCCCTGCTCGGCCAAACATAACAGCGCTGGCTAACACTCCCAGGTTTAGTTCCTGGAGATAAACATAAATACCTTAGAAAATGTATGTGAAATCGTCGCCGCGGGAGTTCATTTGGTAAGAGCATCGCAAGCGTAATGCGAAGACATGGGTTTTGTATATACAACTCGACAATGTATGTGGTACGGCTATAAAAAGGCATACATTTCCATGGCGCTATACATACTGTCAGGATTGGGGGCTCAAACCCACCGTTCGTGACCAGTTGTCAAGATTGGAGTCGGGCATGAATTAGAAGGTAGCTGGCCCATGCCGTCGTCTAACTTATCCATGCTGAGGACGTTGATGAAGGGAAGGACTGCTTCTCATCGAGAACGATGAATATGGGTTTATTTACAGTATCTACATCAGTCTAGCATGACTGCGAGAGAAAGTACATCAGTCTAACATGAATGCGAGAGAAAAGTGCATCAGTCTAACATGACTGCTTGAGAAAGTCTCTCGAGCATCCGCACAACAGCAGTTTATAAACACTCGGTCCCTCCCTCGATTCCAAGGTGACGGAAACGTTCATCCAGGCATCGTAAACAAGCCGCCTCTCCACGGGACGGCTTACACACACACACGCACGCACACACACACACAGGTTCATGGTCCGGAACCGACGTCACACGGACTTCGTAGAACTCGGAGCTGACACCCGCATCGCGGCCGGTAGCCCATAGTCCTGCGTCTCGAACGGCGCGTGGGAAGAGGCATCAGTAGACGTTCCCGCGGGCACTCCCCCGCTCGCGGCCGACCAGGTGGGCGGTAGCGGGCTCAGTAACAATAGTTGGTCCACCGACCACGTTTAGTCACAATGGCGACGAGGCTAGAGCGTAACGGTGGCGTTCCAAGCAAAGGTTGCCGCTGCTGTCGCAACTGGCTGGCAAAACTTGCACCTGAGCAGGCCATTCTTAACAATGCCTAAATAAAGAGGTTAAATTGAAAGTTACAGCAAGTACAACGACGTTCAACATTAGCTGCAACGCGATGCCCATGGTCTAAGGAACCATAAGACTGCATGGCGGTACCGACATGCGAAAAATTCGATAACTGAACACCGTTCCGAATACTAGTGTTTATTAACCTGTCCTTTTTTTTTTTGTCGGCGCCACGGTGCAGCTTGGAGCCCGAGCGGCAGCTACTATTGGACGCGGCTGTACGTGGTGCACATGAAGTGAGGTCAGAGAACATAAGTGACAAGATTTAGAGTAAAAACAAATGTTCATTTCCATGAAGCGCAGCATTAGCTGAACCCTTAATTACAAAGAACCGGAAGCCATTGCTACTCTTACGTGATCACCGCAGCTGCAACTTCAAATTGGTAGTGCAAGGAATAGTTTGAGTAGATAACTTGCAATACGCATACGTCTTTAATGTCACTACTTTGTCATTAAAAAGTGGTTGCATGCATGGAGATATTCTGTCTATATGCAAGAAAAAACATTTACTTTTTATTTCTGTTTCCGCTTCACGGCATCGTATGAAAACCCAGAGCGCTGTCAGCCCCTCCTCATACATTCCACACGCGGGAAGCTCATTGCCGGACCGAAGATAAATACGCTTTGAGTATAAAAGGCGTATTGTAAGACAATAAAACAGAACCTCTATTGAAGACACGGGCATCTGGGTAATTGCGTCTTAGATATCTTGCATGTAGGGCATATGTCAGTGGAGAATTATTATGTGGAAAGCACTCGCGAGTAGGTGTGTTTTAGATGTTTTGATGTTGATGAAGTTGTTAACGAACTATGTGGCTTTTAAAGCCACGTCTTGATAAATATCGATACTTTAGTGTGATTTTTAGCACAAGGTATTATGGCACTGGCACCCTCATTTTTGAAATAAGATCAACATAATCGATGCTTTAGAGTGGCATTTAACAGAAGCTACTGTAATAGTGTCCCCCACATATTTGAAAAATACGAGTTGAAACAACACAAGTACTATCACTAACAAATATATAAAGTAATAGAGGACTTGAAATGAAGCCCTGCGAAACGCCAGCTTTGATTGCACAGAGGTCACTTCTAAGCATACCAGTAAGCAAGTGTCTATCGTGTAAAATAATGCGAAGTAATGTATAAAGGTTTTATACATGCCTAAGGTGCCTCGAAAAGGCTGGCCAACGTTTTGTTAGGAAGACCTATCTTCGTCAAAGGCGGCTTTGTCATGCTCGGCAGGTTAGTTTTACCAGTTAAGTAGAGTGACGTCACGTGCAGTCGTTGTCAGTAGCGGCTGGCTGTAAAGGGAGAGACTGAAAAGAGAATGAGCGTTGTCGGTTGACGTCTCTAGGCGCGGGTTCTAAGACGAGGGGACAAACAAAAGCCTAGCCTACCAAGTTTAATTATATCACTATGTCCATGGTCAGCGCTACGAACCTTCAAAACAGTGTGCCACTTTACGGCACCGACATGAAATATGCGCAATAAATTTTTCTCGCGCGCCACAATGTACTGAGGTAGAAACACTACGTTTACGCGCTCACATGTCACTTGCAGCGAAGCGTGCATATACGCACCACTTTTTTTTTCCTCCGTGCCCCAAATTCCCCCAAACACGTGACCACTGTGACTCTACAATGGGACTCTGTCCGAGGTTGCTTTGCCCATGGTTGGTTGCGAGCAAATTTCCGTGCACTGTGGGCGGCGCGTGCTACGATGGCCCTGTCGTGCTCAGCGCTAGGCATATGGGCCTGCTCATGCGGAGATTTGCCTGTGCTTCTTTGTTTGGTGTTGCCGCATGCATCTGTTTTGCCGGTTATGGAAAAATATTTCATTCAACATGCACATAAATCTAGAGCACAGCTAGAGGCGCAAACGGCAATAGTACAGTAGCTTTGCCCCGTGAACAAGCCCAGGCACTTCAAGTGTTCTTGCTCACTTGGTGAGGTGCGTTTACTGCACTGCAGTACGATCACAAGTCATACTTCGCCTTCTAGGGTGGAGGTAGCTTGTGGTGAGTAAGATCAAAACACGCCGTAACCTGAGCATGAAGTCCCACGTATAATGTACCGTGATGTCTCGACAGTGGTTTTAGATGTCTGAAATGGCCTTTCCTCCTCGTCCTAGCGCTAGTTTTCCCTAGATTTGGTCAATTTTCCTGTTTCTCCTAAAATGACTCCGCAGATTCCTACATTTAGAGGCATTTCCCTAGGGATGGCAGGGTGGCGTACATCTGAAAAAGTTTCACTGATGTTATTGAGAAGGGCACGCACAACTTAGTTCGATTTCAGAGAAATGTTTAAAATGCCGGCAAACTCCTCTACCAGTGTCTGTGTACCACAATTCTCGGAGAAGAGGAGCAGGAGTGTTGCTTGCCGCGGGCGTACTTCGCCTTACCAAAGCTGCCGAAAATTGCGCTACTCGAGCGTCTGTTATCAGGCGCAGCAGTGTCTGAAGCCTGCCATATTCCATCTGGCAACATAAAAGCACCTGGTAATACAAGGAACTTGAAAGAGGGTGCAACAGGCTGCCCGTCAATATTTCCGAGTCGACGCACATGGCTCACCGTTCACAATGTAATTCTGTATCACAAAAGGAGTTTAGAAAGAGCCAAAGCACCTCTTTCCTAAATATCCAATACCCTCGCGGAACCAATACGACACTTCCGCTTGAGAGACTGATCAACAGTTTACCCTTTGCGTCAAATTCAGGACACTCTAGAAAATAATGGTCAATGTCAAAATGGTCGATGTGTAACGATGTGTAACGATGCGTAACAATGTCAAAACGATGTGTAATGGTCGATGTCAAAAAGTAGCGCTTATATTTAATTGCCGCTAGTATTTCAGCTGACCTTCACGGGTTTTTTGTGTTATGGTGCCCGATTTCGAACCTACGCGTGACAGCATTCTTAAGTGAACTGCTTGATCAGTTCAACGAAACTGTCGCACGTATCCGAAGGTAATGCAGGGCTAGGAATTCTTGCCAATCACACTGACACACACCATCTTATTTATAATGTACAAATACCACTTCTCCAAAAGTTCTCTAAAGCGCTGAATGTTTTGTTCTCTTTGAAAAAAAAAAGCATGATTTGTTGGCGAAGTAATTCTTGTTTTGTCTCCAATCCCCTGTTTTCATTTCCTGAATGCAGTTGTCGGTGCAACATCCTATCTCCCACATACACAGTAGTAATACTATCTACCACGTACACATATAATTATGCGAAGCCTGTAGGACATGATCTGTGAAGTCTGCACAAAAGTTATTGTAAATGGCAATCTTCACTGTGCTCGCGGATCATCACCGTCCTGCTGTGTTTAGATTTCAATGACATATTTTGTTATCTTTTTCTTTCTTTCCTTTTCTTGGGGTGGAAAAGGGTTAAAAGCGCTCTTAACATGAATATATATTCTTAATAAAGTTATGCCACCGTATTGCTTTGCTGCAAGTGGCTGATCTGCAGGAAGCTTGTGCGTAGCTTACACTGCATCCATACTCTGCTATATCACCAATCGAAAAGTGTGGATATGAAGAAGCCTATAAACTGATATCATTCAAATACATAGCTTAGTTTCTATTGCTCTTTACATTGTGCAGAGTCAAATCATTCAGAAAATCAGAAAACAAGGCTTATTCTTCTTGTTTCTTGTACCTTTATTTTGTGACGTCTTATTGTTTCCACCTGCGTCACATGCTTTTCATCTCGACACCGCCCATTCTTTTTCATTCTTCTTTTTTTTTTGCATCAAAACAAAAAGCTGGCAGAAGTTGTTCTTCGGCAGATCGGTTCTTGCCTAAAGCAATAGCCGTAGAGGTAACAATAAGTTGAGGAGACGAGCGCTATTACCGTCACATCTCTTGCGCACGCCGTGCCGTGACGGTACAGCTCTGGCTTCATCATGAACTTGCTAATTGAATAGCAAAGACTAGCATTTTCTCTGCTTAAAGTTGGTGGACCTCGGTCTCTCGTCAAATAACTCGGTAAACACTCCTGCGTGTTCGCAGCGTCGCTGGAGCAGCAGCGAAGGCTGCACGTTAACGCATGCCAAAATAGACAATAAATAGGAAATATTATTGTGGTTGTGCTCTGAAAGAAGATGCAGATGGCAACACAAAACGAGTGAATGATCTCTCCATAACGAACAGGTTACAAAAGACATATGGAGTAACTTAAGAAACCACGCCCGATACTTCAGGCAAATAACCGTCTGTAACCGTTGTTTATTCATTCAGAAGTCATTCCGACCACAGCTTCGTGTCGCTTACAAAATAATTAAAGGCATATAACAAATGAATGGTTCCTGGGAAACACAAATATAACAGAAAAAGAAAAGAAATTTCGACCAGGGAAGCAAAAGCGACAGTCTGTGTGCTGGGACGTAGGGCTTTGGTAAATTTTTTTTCCTTGTTTGTCGCGCCAGGTGCTTCGTTGTGGTGGACTTCCCTGTCGTGATCTTTGGCATTTCCTCGCTCATTCCTCGTTCTCCTTCTTGGATCCGAGGGCCCATTCTGGTTTCTTTTCCTAAAAATAAAAACAGTAATTATTTTAACGAAAGCCTTTGCGAATTTGTGCTCTTTAAGGCCAAGCCTCTGCCCACGTTGTATTTGCGCAATCGAAATGCAAGCAGGCAATATCACTTCAGCATTGTCGCAAGTTTGCATGGTCGAAAGCGTACGTAACTCAACAAAATGAGCCATGTTAGGTATATCAAGCACCGTTACTAATGACAGATAGCCACTCTGTAACATTTTGCGCACGCACTTGCGGATGCACATGATTTTTAGGGCGTTGTGAAGAAAAAAATAAGCACGCGTGCTTCTTACAAGCTTTATGATTCATTGTTTATGTTGTGTAAGCATCAGCGCTCGTCGTTTTCGTTTCGTTATCTCACTTTAGCGATTTCACGAGCAGTTAAGATATACGAACCTCGTTTAGCAACAAAGCAATCTGTTATTGTTATCCAGTTAATTTGCTGAATGACGTCGTTCGCCACGACCCAAGCCAGCGAAAGCAGTGTTATAACGTGAGCGGCATTTGGCATTTGGGAAAAAAGAGCTTCATTGCGTTCCTGCTACGAAAAACTCTGTCGACAGTCGCTTACAAAAAGTAGGCACCATGGCAACGCTCAATACTTTAGTAATAGGCTGCAGCGCAAGAAAAAAGGAAGGTATGCAGAGCTTAATGTAAACTCGGCTTCGCAGTTAAGTACTTGCAGTTCATTTAGCCACGGACTCGCTGCCGTATAAGTAGCAATAAACGCACGTGCTCAGCCGTTTGGTCATTCACAAACATCATGTGCAGTTTCTTTAGTCGAGGCATTTAAGCAGATAAAATCTCAAACCGTACAACGAGCTGTGCGAGATATTCGTTCGCGGACAGAAAATCGGCCAATTTATCCCTCGGATTAAACGAGGTTGAATGTTGTTGTGATTGGCCAGGTCACCTTGAATGCTTTCGAGTGCCGCTTCGCCATTAAGATGAAACACTACATTCTAACCCAAATTTAGTCTAAGGCTCACACGCCTTGTCTTCGCGACACCTTTTAGTCATCAAATCAAAATCACCCTAAATGAAGCGTATCGCACGTTACAATGGGTTCATAAAGCCTAACTGTAAAAAATCTTGTTGATTACGTATTGTGGTAAGGCCTAAGTTACAGAGATGCGAATTTTGCTTTACGGTAATCTAAAGGCATTAGACATCGTGCTAGTGCACTCCTTAACTGTAATAATAATACTTTACTCTTTCTCTGTAATTATTAACTGAATAAACTTGAACCTGACAACTAGAAACAAATTACACAGCGTAAATTCCATAGTTCCTGGGTTTAGGCACTTCCTTGAAGCAGATAACCATCTCACCTATGTTGCAGTTTCTCACGGCGGGCGGGTTCAAGGAAATGTTCCCACTTCGATGTAGCGGATATTGTCAGGGTCATTGGCTTTCCCGAATGTGCAGTGAAAGGAGCGGATATCCCCTTTGATGTGTTAATGTTGGCAGGGACATTACGACTAAAGAAACCTTTTAGAAATTTCGGAAAATATGTGTGCTACAGTTCAATAATTTATTAATTTAAAACAAAAAGTGAAGAATTTTTTTATCAGAAAATGCAGTAAAAAGTCAGCTTTGGCTGCTCACTTGAGATTAAGCCAAACGCCGGTTTCAAAATATGATGTGCAGCTTGCAAAATCCTTTACTCGATTACAAAAATCCAAGAAAGTTGCAACGGGACTCTATCAAAAACACTGGTAGCAATGTGATTAGTGCTGCGTAAGTGTTTGCAGGAAAAAGGTGTTAGCAAGCGGAAGCAGTCAATCACAGCAACGTCACAAAATGTGTCAACTGTGAAGAGTCAGAAACTTGAGTCCGTCGCTTTGACTTCAGAAGTAAAAAGACTGTGCAGTCTTTGCACGCCAAAAGAACAACAACAAAAAGTGCATCGGTCAGATCTCAAAAAAATTTTCATGCTTTTTTATCTTATCGACCGATAACCTCTGGGGCATAGAATGTCCGAAAACCGCCAAAGACGGCAATACAAAATTCTAGCTTGAAAGCTCTGGAATAGGAATCACTGTCCCTTTGAAAAATCGTAGCAAAACGCTCAAAATGTGAAACTGCGGTTGAAAGTCCTTCAAATTACTCATGACGGGCAAAATAGAGGCCCCTGGCTTGTGTGGAGAGGATTCAAAAATGTCCAAGAAAGACTTGGGCACATAGGTTTCGGAAAGAGTACGGTTTTTTTGGTTGGATCGTTTAATCAGGGAGCAAAAATTAAGTTCGTTTTTAAACTCAACGTGGGCTGACCATGTGGAATTTATATTAAGGAGATATTATCAGTTATCATTGGTGCGAAAACCATCGCGATGGTATTAAAAGAATGTGCTGATATGATGCGCTAGTAGCAAGAAGCAGACAACTAAAGTGAGCTGATATTTTGCTATCAAAGCCTCGCATTACCCCCGCTCGCTTCTTTTGCAATCACATTGGAACGTTAAACTGGCATATACTATAATTCACGAAGCATTTCCTCTATCTTCAAATACCATACTTTCCAAAAATTTGGGAGATAGCGCGCGTGGAGATTCGAATTAAACTAGATTTATAGAGACCCATTACTTCGAGTGACACGGCCAACCCACGCTGAGCCTCATTGTGTGTTAGAGTGCAACTTGGGTAAAGTGAGGCATTCTTTTTTTCTGGATCTACAGAGAGTGAACAATGTGGGACAGTGTTCAAATTTCAGAACCTCTACTTCGCGGCCCATTCTGGCACGTCCTTCTTGACCTGGAGACAGAAAGACAACATCTTACACTGTAGCGGCGACAATACAGCACGACACTGAAGACAAACTCAAGACAACAATGCACATTAGACACAACACAAATAAGGGTCACAACGAGGAAAAAGAAACTGCAACGCACACTTCCCTCTCCGAAGCATGTCTCATGGTCTAGTGAGCAATTAAGTATATGTACAAAGTCTTCAGGCAGATAAGATGCAAATTTCATGAAGATGAAAAACTAAACGCACATTGCGTAAAAATTATTAAATATATGCTCGTCCTCATGTTATCTGACTAGGTATTGCTAGCTGTTAGGATGTACCTGCACAAGCTACCTGCAGCATAAAAGCAAACAGTAAAGAAACAAAGATAATGGCGATAGTAAGTTCACTCCGAATTTGTCCTCCAGCTGGGAAGTATTGAGCAACATGAACAAAAGACACTAGTGTTTCGCGCACTATACCTTTTCTTCTATAGAGAGAAGCTGTTGCCTCAGACTTTCGTGTCTGATATAAATGTTTACGAGTAGGGTTCGACTTGACTTTGACGCTGCTGTTTTTGTTTTAAAAGCTTTTTTCATGATGTCAGGAGCAACATGACACAAAGAACCATAACAAAGGAGAGGTCAGGAAAAATGGTGATATCGATAACTAACGCTGACCGGAGTTAGGTATAATAATCCTTCCATAAATTATACTCGCAATACTGGACAGCTACGTGAAACTTTGGTGTAAGTGTTCACAAGTGCTCATCCAACAGACACGCAATAGTGTTATAGGACAATATTTGCTGACAGAAGGCGTGATCTCAACTTTGTTTATATTAACACCAACAGTTTTCATTTGACGTATTTCTTTAACTCCTAACCAGCAAATTTCTCTAAGTTCCCTTATATAGCGATAATATTCACAATTTTCCAGAGGAGCACTGATTCGCGTCAGCTGTTAGAGATTTTTCGCAATTTCATAGTGTGTACAGACACTGAAATTTCGGCGGAAAATGCTGAGGCTTAAGTTTCTTTTTCTCCTTAAAAATAACATGTCATCAAGCCCTGACCCATATGTTCGTTCATTGGCACCACTCTGAATCCTTAACTTCCTATCAGGCAAGAACTAACACTTTTAAAAAATTTTTCATTTTCCTCTGTACTATGGGCGAATGTAACACTCTGCCATCTTCATTGTTAAACAGTATTGATTCCTTAGAATGGAATAATTGCTGATCTCGCACTTTTAGAAGTTAAATATCAATTTGCTTGTCTTCTGAAATATTGACCTTTGATTAATTTTCTTTTTTCTGACTTTATATGTTTCCCCTCCTGCTCGGTCCCAGATGAACTTGCAGTATCTTGGAAATAAAAATAAGATCTCTTAATAGCCGTGTTGGTAAACTAAGCCATGTCAAAGTTCAATCTTACCGTCTGCTTCTCCTCATCAAGCTTGAAGGCCTCTTTCTTGACTGCCTTGAGGTTTGACCTGAAGTCAACCTCCGAGGTACTCTTGGCGATCATTTTGAGCTTGTCGAACCTGAAAAAAGAATGGATAAACGTGGTTAAAGATATTGACTTCCCTGTTAAGCGTAATTTCAAGACGTTGGATTTCTGTGACCGAGATACAGCATATCAGAAAAAAAAACATTCAACTCACTTGGAAACCTTCTTGAGGGCCGGCTTCACGCTGAAACGTAACGGAGGAAGGGAGGTTACAAGAGATCGACCCTCAGTTCCGAGGTCACCAAAGGAGTACACCAGATAAAAAAGATATATTTTGGCACAGAGGAACTGCACTTACAACTTGCCACGAAGGTCGTTCACCTGGATGGTCAACTCGTTGATCTGAAAGGATCGCAGAAAGATAATCAGTTTCCTCAACATATACATGATCAAGCAATCGTGCCTCACTCGTCTTATGAAGTATATTTACGTAGAAGTGCTCCCCGTCTTTGCAAATGAAGCCTGACGCTCCCATTTAAAACAAAATTCAAGATAGTTCGTGTTAACTGAAGAATGTACTCTCGAACAAAACTTACACAATGTGGGGCTATACGGCAGAGCTTCAGAGCCTGGCGTGTTTTATTTAGAGGCCGTTATAAACGTGCAAGATCCCGAATTCGAATCCTTGAAGACTGCTGAAACCGGCCTTTTGTTTCGGCATATCGTTGCAATTTGCTCCCTTATGTCAGTATTCTTTTTTTTTATAAACTGAGATGATTTGCCACTACAGTAGCTTGCTCGGTTATGACAGCAACTAGATACGTTGTAAGGCTACTAATTCCGACTTGATTTAAGAATTATTTTCTCATGCAGAATTTGTAAATGAACATAGGCATGGACAGCGCACCACTGCGGGCTTGTGCCAAGTTGCTAGCGAAGATGTGCTAAAAGAACCGAGCCCATTCTTTAAAGGGACCCTGCAACCCTTCTAAACATGATAAATGGACCATGACAAGACTAGGGATCTCAGGAAAATCTATGCCAAATATTATTGCTGTAGTCGCAACAGGTATCGGACCATGTTGTTCAAATTACCGCCTGCTCTTTCCTTCGCAACTTCCTGAAGTTCCTCTAATGTTCGTGTATATCGGAATGTACTTTAGTACAAGTTGGCCATTGGCCACATTTCTTCAAACTCATTAAAAAGCCTTAATTTTTTATTACTTTGGGTCGTTGAGCGATCTGGTGGTGAAGTGGAGATGTTATGGCCCATGCTGATGATCTCTGAGATTGGTCGGTGCGACAGAGAGTCGAGGAGAATTATATCGAGGTGATGCAGATACAACATTTGGCCGCGGTGCTCGGGGGAACATGACAGGCGCCTTCCCGCATTGGAAAGGCGCCTGCTTGGAAGAGATAGAAGAGACCTTGAGGACATAGCTGCTGCAACATGCCATTGCCGACAACGCTTTCACACAAGGCTCTCTCAAAAAGCTTCCTGATCGAAAAGGTTCGTGAAGAGGTGCACTTTAATATCCGACACATTCCGCCCCCCCCCCCCCCCCCATCTCTAGCAAAACTTTCCCACAGCCTTCTTAAAACTAAGTTCCCACCTACGCTCAGCTATTTCTTCCAAGCCTACGCACCTACACCGTTCAAGCACACATGACAGTCATTTCCTAAATGATGGCAATGCAATAACAACACACTTTTCATGCACGCACGAATCTGGACTGTGAGTACACCACCGACTAGAGTCTAAAATATTCCGGCACAAACTGTTGATATAGCTGTCGTTTCATCTAATATTATCTAAAATGAATGATTAAGCTTCATTGGGCCTCAGCTTAAACATTTCGTGGAGATTCTCAAAACAAAAACTTCCTCTAAAAGTTCGTTCAGATAGATTTGCGTCGGTTTGTTAGCTCACAGTCTAACTTCGCTTTCAGAAACGAGAGAGAAAGAAATGATAATTCCTGTATGAGTGTGTAACGGGGAATCCATGTGTACAGGGGCTTTTTTTTTACTTTTGCTCTTGGGGGGCGATAGAGGAGACATGCGTTCTGACGTCACTGACCTCATAGTCTTTCTGCCTGACCAAGTACTCAGTGTCGTACTTTTCACTTTCCAGCTTGCACAATCGCTCGTAGTATTCTTTGCAGATGGCCTGTAGTGTGGCTGTAGTACGGTCGCAGCCGTGAAAGTAGTCAAAGCATGAAAAAAATTCTCGGTTAGTTTGTCGAGCAACAGCCGTACTAGCTTTCCCGCGCTTCTTGCCGGCAGTTTCATTTTTCATTCGTACGGATTTTAACAAAGCCATGAGTGGGACCAACCGTTACCAAATACCGATTGTTGGTTGAAGTTATAGGTTGTTTTGCCTCGAATGTTTGACTCATTTCATAAACGCCATTGATTGGCAAGAAGCACAGCAAAGCGGTTGATTAGATCACAAGCAGCCTTGGTAATTAGAGCAGCATATTATCAAATAGCACCATAATGCTCAGCTCAGAAACGTTTCTTCTCAGCAACAGTGCAATCATAAAACAGGAGTTGTGCTCCTTCCGGTGGTAGGTGCTGGAACTTTCCTTCGTTTCTCCTCTTTAAGTTTGTCTTTTATTCCCTCACACTAAATAAGAAAATACGAAGAAAGTTATAGCTTTTCGAAATTTCTATTCCAGAAACGTTTCGGTGCTGGGCATTGCGGGGGTGCAGAGCCACACGACATTGTCAGATTCAACAAACTTCAGTGTTAACAGGCATAATCCAGCGTGGTCGCCATCGCTGATGAGTTGCAGAATTTAAGCTGATGGTAACCTGAAACGAAAGTATAGTTAATGGAGCTTTCTCTCAGTGCCACTGCAAAAAGAAAATATTAGCCACGCTTCCGATGAAGTTTGAAATCAGTCAGCAGGTAACACGCAACATTTTATGCCATTATCACAAGCCAAACAACCTTAAAACTCGCAGCGAATGCGTCAGTTACAGCCCAGGCACACAGCAGCACTCTTGAAAACAGGTGAGAAAAAAGCTTCACACAGTTACGCATCATTTATGTACGAGACACTCAGCATAATTTTTAAGGCGCGAAAAGGCACCGCGTTGCAGCTTTTGGTTATGCACACACGTATGTCACACGCTTCAGAGAAGAAAAAAAAGTCTCTCAGGTTAGCAAGCGCCGTTGTTTATCCAAGAGGTATCCAGCGAAAGGCGTCGGTTCGGTTTTCCTTCAGACTTCACACAGCTAAACGCTTAGCGTTATAGATCTTTCTCGCCAAACTAAATGTTTTGTACGCCAATTCGCTTAGTGTCCACAGTTCCGACAATCCTTCTACGTTCGAACTTCTATTTTTGCACAAGATCATTTTATGCGGTTTATTGTTGCTTTTTTTATATATATATACTGTGGCTCTAACCTAGTGTCGGTGTGCTTACGCGAAAGTATAGATTAGGGCTAAGAGTACTAAGGACTGCTGAGGCGTTGTAAACCCCAGTACGTAATCCATAATCAAGTTACAGCGTTACATTGTTGTCAGTATTTTCCGTAGATTTTAACTCACTTCCTCCAGGCAAATACACCAATGAGCAAAGGTATACAAAGAACGCTTGCCTTGTAAAAACTCAATTTATCCTTGGGCTGGAGGCGCAGCCTGAAATCCCCTACATTGTGCTTTGACTGCAATCGTCATAATCAGGCTGTATGCCTAGCCTGTCGGACAACTTTGTTTCTTCGCAGGACCCGCGGTACTTGTATCTTTTGCTCCGACAGGCCAGGCATACAGCCTGATTATGATAATTGCAGCCAAACCCCATTTAGAGGATTTCAGACTGCGCTGTTCTGTTTGTTCGCAGGACCGCGGTACTTGCATTTTTTGCTCAAAGGATCTCTATGCCTTCCGAGTATAGCACACCCTCGTGGGAAGCTCTAAGTTCTTAGATTACGAGGGGGAGAGCTGTGTAGGCCGGCTGGGGCCGCGCTGCGTTGGTTGTGTTGTTGTGTAGATGGCATGGCGATGCTGACGAGGCACGGAGCCGACTTCAATGAGGTGGGCGTACCACGAAGTCCTTCTGCCTGACTTCGTACTCCAGGTCGTACTTGGCGTCCTCTAGTGCCGCTATCCGGGCGTGGTACTGCTTGAGGATTCCCTGAAGGGTGGCTGAAGTGCATGGGAGCAAGAGACGTAAAGTTATCAACAGTTTAAAACCACTATCACATTGCTTTGGTTCCGACGTAGCGCTGCGCCAGCCTGTTGGCAAGCCTAGACTTAACACTCGTCTCTATTGCAAACATTCTACCAACAGCCTAGGCAGAAAAACAAAAAAAAAATACAAGAAAAGAAAGTCACAATAGCCTGACGCGGGTACAATGGTTGTGATCGTAAGCTGTCCAGGGCTTCTACGTAGTTAATAGTTCTGCTAATGTCAATCGCACCAGCATGCAGCTTGGTCATTTTTCGTTTTTAAAATAAATTGCTCCTGATGAACCCTAATTTGCAGTTGGCATGTAACAATTGCAGCATGAAAACGACGCTTACGACGATATTTAACGCAAGCACATAGGTCCTTGTTGACCTATAGGATTACTCGTTGTAATACACAGGCACTTCTCTCATGCCTTAACCGCTGATAGAAGCCGCTTTTCGTAATTAACAGAAAAAACATATCGGAGCGACGTGGACCAAAATAGCGAGCCGCATACACTCACTGTAGCTTTTGGAATGTGTCACAATGCCCAAACGCCGCGCATTTTCATCGTAAAGTATCAGCCCTGCACAAGGCTAAACATAAAATCGCGATTTCGAGTGTTCACAGACCTTCGTTGGCGCCATCCACAGGCTTGGGCTGGCCAACACGCTCCGCGATGATCTTCCGGCGTTCCCCGGCTTTGCGCTCCTGCTCCTTCTTCAATTCCTCAGCGGCTTTCTTCCTCAGAAGATTCTGTGGATGTAGAGTCGGAGAAAGAATGTGGTTGCTGTCGCGCTCACTAAACTGTCACGGAGGTGGGATCGCTCGACCCGGAGGGCCGGTTCGAACACATATGACGAGTTAACTCAATTTTACAAGGATTCGTGCAGAGCGTATCCGTTCCCGAGTCCGATTCTCTCCCGGGAGTAGGCCACGGCTCTACAGCAGGCACAGACTAGATCAATGTTAAGCCCCAAAAGGGTGGATGAAATTTCTAAGCAAACGTTCAAACCTAACTGCGGGCACTGCGAAGCACTAACCGCACACCAAGATCGCATACTATGGAGGCGCCCGTCCAACCCCCCACCAAGAACGATTCTTCGGCAAGCTCCCACGCTCGAGGCCTAGGAGCATACAATCAAGGCTGATCACCCAAAATGCTAAGTCATGCTGGCAGAGGGGGCTAACCGCGTCGCGACCACATGGTCTCCACACTAGCTCCTCTGTCGGGGTTCAATAACTTATACGCCTGTAATAAAGTTTGCTTCTCTCTCTCTCTGTCTTCATGCGACCTTCAGTGGCTATCACACGCGTACGTGGAAAGTGGCTCCTCGCTTACTGAGTGTACACCAATTCAACATTTCATCGGCGGGAAAATTAATGAAACGTTAGATGCTGGAGTTTTGAGGGCCATAAAAACGATATGATTATGAGGCACGACTTAGTGGGAGACTCTGGGTTAATTTTGACCACCTGGTTCACCTCAAAGTGCACCCAAAGCGCAGTACGAGGCATTCTTGCGTTTCGCCTTCATCGAAATGTGGCCACCGCGCTCGGGATTTGATCCCACGCTCTCGGGCTCAGTAACGCAACGCCATAGACAATACAGCACTACAACAGATTTGCCATAGACAATACAGCACTACAACAGGTTGCGAAAAAATACTGAAGCTGAGGGGGTGTTCGACGGTGATGATGTTGCGGTCGTCCACCGTGAGCAATAACATCGGAAAGGCGGCATGTGAGCGTGCTGGCGAGACAGCGCAGAGTGAATTAAGAAACTAGAAAGTCACAGTTCACCAACGGTACAAATCTCGATGCACGAATTTGCAAGGTTAAGCTCGTTGTGAAAATGGCGCAACGGGCGGGATTCATGGAAGGGAAAAAATTTTCATCCACCGAAGTGTAACACGAAGCTACAAAGGACAGCCAGAGGGGTTGCTCACAAAGAAAACCTCGCAGTTGAACAAAAACTTGTCCTGGTACGGGTGTCGAACACGCGACCATTGACTTTCCGGAGCGGTCTCTCTAGCATCTGAGCTAACCAGGAAGCTAGCAGACCGCAGAGAGTGAGACTGAGTCGTTCGAAGACTCGAAGCATGAGCACGCTGAATATGGAAAATCTGAAATCACTGAATGGGCAAGGTAATCACTGCAAATCACTGAATAGGTCTTTTTTTTTCCATACACCTCCCTTCACCTTGAGGGCTACCGTAGAACTGATTTAACAACAGCGGGATTCATCGGGAGAACAAGGTTCCACTCACCCTGAGTTTCTTCTTGCGTTCCGGTGTCATGAAGCCGCGCTTTCCTCCAGCCTTCTTCGCCTTGGCCGCCTCCTCGAGACGCTTGCGCACCTCAGCCTTTTTCCTCTCCTTCTCCTCCATCTTTCTCTTCTCCTCCTGCGAGCCGATGGGCAGCAGCAAAAGCGTAACTACCACAAGTTCCCATATTTAGAAAAAATAAGCAGCGCATAAGGACTTCATCGACTCACTCAAAGACTTGATTCTTGACCATGTAGCGAGTCACGAAATCTAACGAGCTTACATCCCCCCGCCTCCCTCACCTCCATCAAGTTTCTTTTTCTACGTTATAACTATTGCTAGGCCTATCAGTCAAAATACATTGTGCGAACGGGGAAATAGCTCTAGAACCATGATCTCAACATCACACTGCAGAAGATGTTTATGGAGAAAATCAAGTGCAAAAATTCAGAATGGGTGACTGGCAGATGTCTTCGGTATTCTAAGTGAACATTGTTTGTTTAAAAAAAATCAAGAATTTCAACCACTGGTTTAAGTCGGGAATGGCCGACGCTGTCATACTTTGAATGGTAAGCTACTCAGAGAAGCGACTTAATTAATTGCGCAAGACATCTATAGCGGACATACCGTTCTGCGTAGATCAATGTTTCAATCACCTTTATTAATGAACAAGACAGTTCAAGAATGCAATACTCTGCGAGGTTATTGACGAAGTGTAAGTCGCAATATTTAGAAAGGAATTTCGTTAAGCTCTTTGCCGTTATACATGTCAGAGCGTGGCGCGCACATGGGGCGTGCGCTTGCGTTTGGTCCTCAGCTTGTCTTTGTTAGTTTTCCAACTGCGTTATATACGTTGCAGTGACAATATTGATAAGTGTACTTGTTTATCTTTCTCGGTTGAAAGATAAACTATATATATTGCAGCACGCAAATGCACATAAGTTACGTAAACATGCACGAATAAAGCAAGACAAAGATATAAGCCATATTAAACATACTTAGAGGGCTCATAACTACAGAAATGTGTGCAAACGACATTGCGAGACCGCTAGTCTAATCATGATCACGCCTGTCGTTATACCACTTGTAATGCGAGCCGCACAGCTTGCGAAAGCAACTGCAAATATTAATGCAGTAATACTAAACATAAATTATCAGGCAGCAAAAGCAGCAAATAAAGAGAGCAACCAAAACATAAAGAGAATCTTCTAATTTGGCGATATTAAAGAAAACATAGTGTAGAACGTTACCTTTGTTTGCAGCAAACAGAAACGGAAAGCGAAGAATGCGCATGCATCCTCGGAAGAAGCCGTACTGCAGCATGCGAACGAAGTTCACCTTGACTGGCGCATGGTTAGCAAAGAGCAGCGTATGCACAGCTTAGTCTTGCAGCAGCGTTTCGATTTCTTCGTCGCGCTCGTTCCCGCGGGCTTCGTCGGGGTGCAGCATGTACCACAACACAGCATAAAAAACAGATTTGTCTTCAAAAGCGTCGGGCACTGAACGCACCATACGAACTCGACACAAACATGGCAACAAATGTTTAGCTTCATTGCCTTATCAGTTTTGACCAAAATCGCGAATCATGAGGGAAACGACAACACATGCAATCTAGAAAACGTCGATACTTTGAACTCGGGGTCTGTGAAGTGTGCGGAAAACGCGTCCGCCCTCGTTAAATTTACACCGGTCGTTCTTACCAAATTGCGGTGAAACGCCGCTTTCTAACTGTCAAGACGAAAATGACCTAATCGTGACAAAACTGCGTTCAGCTGCCGACAGAAATTTTCTTGTATCATATTTGCTTGCGGCAGTAGCACTTTATATCAGAGGAATACCTGACGCTACAACCGAAAATATCTAGCTCGCTTACAGCAGCGCGTCGACATGCGATGTAATTATGTGTTGAAATTCCACCGCATTCCAAGTCATTGTAAGTTCTGTGCTTGTTTTATTGATATGAATACTGCTGTATTTAAGGCATCTTCGACAGCAATAAACCAACATTGTCAAGCTGCACACGTATGCTATAGTATCCTACGGAATAGTTGCCCGAGTAATCACCCCGACAACAAGTTCATTCAGTGGCAACGTACTTCCTTGAGTCGCCTGTGGGCATCCTCGGCGTCCTTCCTCCTGCGATCGGCGTCGGTCTAACACATGAAACACAAATGGATTAGTCAGGGGCAAACACTGTGGGCGCATAACGGAGCTGGCACTACTACTACGCTCCGCACGCCCGCACGTCTCAGCCGGCTAGCAAACACAACGCCAGGCCGGCGAGGTTATTCACATAGCAGCCAGGGATCCCTACGTGGACTCCTGGCTGCGATACGATGGGAACTACAATACGAGGGAATGACAATTAGGCAGGCAAACGAACAAAAGGTCTCGGAATAGGAATCCCTTCACGAGACGCAAGGGAAGTGCTAATGTAGGATAATTGTGTATGTGAGGAATGACACAGGGGATAGGCGACACTGAAAACAGGAGGAATGCTTGGAAGAAGAGGAAAGGCTCACGAAAAGCGCCGACATTTCATCGCGATACGTTGGGCAGAAAATTGGAGGCATTCTCGACTCCCTAAATAATTCTGTAAAAACCCGAAAAGAAACCTGTTCCGGAACTCTACGCTCTTGTATAACGTCTAGGCAATTTAAGCTGATTTTACGGGATAAACGTTTCAACTGTGACAAAACACAATGATGCATGTTATGGCTGCTGACTTAGGATGACAGCTTCCGAATGATTTAAAGTACGAAGACTCTGTAATGCTTTCCATCTTTAGTTATTTTGCTGCTCCAAACTGCATGGTCCTTACGACATCTTACAGGCACTACGGCTTGCGAATGAACTTAGAAAGACCCCGCTTTTGACCCATGTCAGGTGCCTGTATTCTAAAAGGCGCATTATGGTTCAAGTTTCAGTGTACGTGCATATACTTCCTGTGTGCGCGCTTATTTACCATTTAACGTTCTTGTGTGTAGTTACAAACTGCTCCGCCCAATAGCCAACAATTTGAGGCTAGTAAGGAAAAATGAACATTCCTGCCAAGCATGTCATATCTCACGTAATTTCAATATAAGAATATAATAGTCGCAAAGAATAAAAACGTGGCCAGCCTATATTATGGCAACCAACATGTAGGCACACCTTGAAAAAAACGTTTAGGAGCCAGTGGACATGTCATATTAGTCGTGATGGATTCTGTGCTACATCTTCGTATTTAATGAAAGCAATAACCAGCTGCTCAGTGATCTTCAGGGTAATACATCTATCACTGCTTTTTCGCGGTGATATATAGGAAATATTTAAAGAAAGAAGAGAATTGGGACGCTGGCAACAGTCAACTGAGCGCAATAGTTTTCAGAGTGATTGCTTCATTGAAAAACGTCAGTGCATCATTCAGTATAAATATCTCACTTCGATCTGCTATTACTCTGCACAAGAGTGAGTATAATTACATATTTGTCTGAGAAAATGTCGCTATGCAATGGTTTGCGATATGTATTTTTTTTTTCGTTTTTTTAGGAAGAAGAAGAAGCAGCAGCAACAGGAACCTTAATTCTTGTAAAAATGGGGCGTCGGAATTTTTGCCATAGGGTGCTTTTAGTTCCTATGCAAGCCTTGTTTCTAAATTAAGCTTTGAGTGACGTACTAAATTCTGTATCGCGAAACTAAGTTGTGATGAGAAAAATTTTGTCCCACGTAGAAAAAGAATGGGGATATGAGGTAGCCCACAAACGAGGTCGTAGCACAGAAGTATACTTGTACGTTACCTTTGTATCCTGCCGTCTCCGTTAACTTCGTTTTATTTAGCCGAATCACATTAGGATATCAGGTACACCTTCCAATCAACCAGGCTTGCCTTTTTCGTTATCTTGGCTCTTCCCAACAATATTTGCAATTACTAGTGCCAAAGCGTACATTTAAAGAAGCCTTATCGAGACTGCGATAGTCAGCAACGCTATGACTTATTCAAAAGAAAGTACCTGTCAAGGTTCCTAAACGTCTTCTTTTTTTAGTTCAGGTGTACTAACAAAGAAATGCACTCCAGGTGCTATATGTAAAACAGTCACTACAACTACTACACGAAACACACAACACAACTACTCGACAAAGGAACGAGAAGGAATCATCTGCACCCATTGAAACGAACTCACGTGACTGTAGACATCGGCGCTCACACTGGCCTGGAGTTATGCATGCACTTACCTTTAAGCTGCGGTACTTAAAAAGCTATTTGACCTGTAAAAATAAAGAGGACAGATTGTGAGAAGCATATTCACTCCTTCGTTAACGCTCAATATAGCTTCTCGTCAACAAATCTTACATAGATAGCGCCATGTTTCTTATAATACTTCGAACTCTCCGTGAAAATAGTTAAATTTTCTAATTATCTTTTGTGAGATAAAAATGCTTCTGCTGTGACCCGCTAACAACACACAAAAACCGCTTTCTCTCATTGTTTCGCGAACACCATTCTACTGTTCTGATGAAAAAGTGGCGAGTTATTTACAAATAAATCCTCTCATTTCAACGTAGCGGACACCTCGTCGAAAGAATCAACAGTGAAAAGTGTGACTTTCTTACCTGACAGTGGGCATTCCGGGCCTTGTCTTCATGGCGAGTGCGACGGTCTCGTTCTATGGGAGGCTCACTAACATCTGATCTTACGCCACTACTCTTACCCTAATGTCCGGTTCTTGGAAGTGTACTTCACTGTATGCGAAAGCTCGCTATGTATTTAGCTCCCTGCACTTGTTAGTACAAACGCGCTTTTCATTCATAATAGAGATTCCCTTTACATTTTGATCTCGACATTCATTTCGTGTACTATTATGGCCAAGAGTGTGACGTAAAATCAAATGCAAGTACAAAGAGACAAAAACAAAGTTTAATTAGTAAGATATAATATAGACAACGCAATTCTTGTGAGTTTCTCAAATAATTCACAGGTTCGCTCTCTGCTTGCGTGCGTTTTGCAGCAGCTTAACGGGCTAGTAAGCATCAGCGATACGCAGGAACATAAAAGGTGGGAATTTCTGTTTTCCAAACAACGGTTTGAATTGCCACAAACAGCAGCGTGGTCATATTCTTTCGTTGTCATTTTTTTTTTTTTTTGCGCTACGAACGTTGGATTATCGAGATGTATTTTATGCCTTGGTGATTTCTTTTTATTTTCCTTGTTAACTTAATGAAGCAATCGAGCAAAGACCATCACATTGCTTATGATACACCACATTCGTGGCCTGAAGAACCTTCGTGATTAAACCACTCTGAAACGTGCAGAGGTGGTGAACTTCACAGGCTTCTTTACACAAATATTTATATCCACCGACTTGTTTACAGATTTCCTTTCACAACTTCTACTGACAGATAACTATACAGCATAAGGTTGATGTCCGCTCAGTGTGACTTCCCTTCATTTCTAGGTGCTACTTTTAGAGGTTGCAAGTAGCGAATATGCAGCTCCCCTTCTTTATTTTTTATTTGCCATCTGTCTGCCAACACGTAAGTATATAGACACATCTCAAAAAACTTAAGAATAATTTCATTGCGCCGTGATGCATATGCTCAAAATGAACGTTTTCAATATAACTTAATATTACTTTTCTTTTTTTCTTTCTTTTTCATGGGTGGAGAAGGGAACAAGGCCGGGGTAGCATGTGCCACAAAAAGGCAACCTATCATTTGAAAGGTTTTCTAAGCCATCGTATGGCACAAAAAAACTACAAACATTTTCAGTCAGACTTGTTACTAACTATGAATCGCTTATTTAACTAGAATAATTAAATTCCGCCAGCATTGCCCCAGCTGGTATAAGACAAACAGTTTCAGCTGTACATATTTTGTTTGCTAAGTTGGTGGGCGTTTCCTTGCGAAACTTTGAGCCCACGGAAAGATAAGCTGGCTTGTACTTTACTTAAAGGTTTAAGCTCCAAAATATTATAGTAGTGTGCCAGAGCAATTCTACGAGAGTAAATCGACTCTCTTAACTAAGTGATACTAAATAAAATGTCGACTGAGGCTGCGCAGGGTTCAATCTGGACTCACCTTACGTCTCCCATGTTAGGCTTGTTTGTTTACTGGACTTGAATAGTTCTGCAAAAAAGCATACGGCAAGGTTGAGAATAATTGCAGCAGGCATTCTTGAAAAAAAAGAAAAGCAGTATCAATGAGACAGCTGATGCTGAGGAGGTCGAACATTAAGGTATAACATTAAAAAGATTTTACAAAATGTCCGCCATCTCGTGTCCGTGCGAACTGTGACACTCAGCAACTTTAACACCTTCACTATCGCTTTGTCTTGAAGTTTAGTAATAACGTTTTTTTCAGCGTAATTCACGTTATAGAATCGAAAATTTGTAACTCGTGTCCAATTCTTTGAATGATGTTTTCGTTTGCGGACCTATCCACTTCCAGAATCCACAGTGGGAGGACCACGTTTCGCGTTTTAAAGTTTTGAAGCGTAGCTTCCTTCGGGTCACTGAGAATTGTTTGCTTAATTCCTGTGTGCGACTAATTAATACGACGCTATAATTTTTACTTATTGAGCACCCTCTAGGAGTTCAGGGACGTTATTATGTCTAAACTTGTGACACGGCAATGCTCTTTGGAAACTTGGATTAGTACTTCTTATTCACAAAGCAGCCCTTCTATGTCTTGCTTCTATGTCACACTACAATTTAGCTATGCATCCATATTTTACCCTTTCCTTAGAAAATAGTAGCTCACTTGTTTTACACCTGTGCCATCCTTGCTTAGATTTTCTTTCTTTTTTTCATTCTTTTGTGCTACGGTCTCGGCTGGGTTCCTATGGTCCAGTACCCTTATTGTTTTTATCAATTTTCTTTTTTTACAATTTTCGCACAGCGGACTCTTCCGCAGGTGAAGTTATCATACTGCCGGAATTTACAAGTAGCAGCAGACACCCAAGGTTTATTTATTTATTTATTTATTTATTTATTTATTTATTTATTTATTTATTTGCTATCTGTGTCGCTGATATTGACCGTGTACTTTCCTTCATGCGGAATTGAAGTTTCTTTATATCGTTCTTGTATGAAAGTTCATGCCATGGTTACTCCATTGAAGTGAGACATGATAACTCAACACGAGAGAATTTATTCAAACAGAAGTTCTATTCATTCTCTACGGAACGGTTTCATTTGCCAATTGTTTCGCATTTTTCCGAATTATTCCTATTTCAATTAACATATCAGTGTTGCAAATACAGAAAATTGACGCCGTATAAAAGTGTGGTTAAATTCACAACAACTTTTTCTTTTTTTGGGGGGCGCGGGGGGGGGGGGGGGGGGGGGTTTCTAAGGGCTGTTTCATGTTGACCAGCCGCTTTCCCTAACAATATGTGCATCATCATGATTTCCTGGCATTTGCTCTTACAACCAGTTTCAGCGTTCTTGCGAATACAGGCCCTAAATAACAAACGCTACCGTCGGGTTCTTGTTCAAAGACTTGTAATCTGATCATAGTGGCTCTTGTACTGGGCAAAGCGTTATCACAAAAGTTTGTACTCTTTACAACCCACTCATATTCTTGACAGAAGGGACAACCTTTGCAAAGTTTTTTTTTCTTCCTGCGGCGCGCACGATGTCTTAAGAGGAAGCTTTTTCTCGAGTGCTCCTAACTAAATACATGTAAAAGGAGAATTCGTTTTTCTCGGCAACCACTACAACAAATATGGCGAGGTCTGTTACATTTAAAAGAAAAACTTAAAATCTAGTGACTGTTGGTTTCGAATTTTTCATTCAGGTCGTCAACTTTTTATTAAAGCTTGGTATTGACAATAATTCAGCAATGAAAGATAATCCCACAATTCCGTGAATGCCATCTAATAGTACGTCTAAAGCGGAGAAAATTGATATGTTACACATGAATCTAAAAAAAAAAAACATTTAATATGGAAATACAGTTTTTGCAGAACCCTTCTAAACAACGGAACAAGTTCACGTAATATATAAATTGACATCGAATTTCTCTACTTTCAATGATCTAATGGATGCTGTTTACAGAACGGCGATATCTGTTCTTGGTGCAGAGCTATTAATTTGTAAACTTCGTGCTTATATATTTTTTGAGCTTGCAAATTTTTGAAAAATCTTCTTACCAAACTTCAGGTCCTAAATCGAAATTACGCTTGGAACAGTCGCTAGAATTTAACTTTCTTTCTCAAATGCAACAAATTTCATTAAAACCGGTCCAGGGGTTATTCAATAAAAGAGTTTTTGCGTTTTACGTGCATTTGAACAGGCCGCGTTGGAGTTGGGCCGCAGCTAAAGAGTCCTCTTAAGCAAATTCGCCTCTTGTGATGTTTATACGGCTGTGGAATTAGCTACCTTCTTGAATGGAGTTCTTACCATTTCTTGTATGCTAATTTTTTAAGTGCTGTTGGACAATACGTGCTCGTACAGTAAATGTTTCATACCTTCTTAAATAGTGCTAGTTATCAACTTTTGTTCTTTGATTTAGCTTGAGGTTTACATTCGTTGTTATACATTTCTCATGCATTCACCCACCTGCCCCTTATGTAATGTTATTTGGACCTTTACCGCTTTGCTAGCTGATGATATATAAAGATCGGTTAGTTGTTGCAACCAACATTCCGTTAGTCATTTTTGCAAAACCGTAAGCATCCTCCCTTCTTTCTTGCTTCATATACACGATATCCACGATCCATATACGTGTAAGTACATGTAATCACGGAAGGAAACGTGACAGAGAGACCTTAAAATAGAACACTCCATATGTGCGATTAGTCGAGAGAGTCACGTCACATCGCTATTAAACTGATCGTTAAGCAGATGCAGCTCTAAGTGTACGAGCCAAATTACGTCCGTGTCACACGAACTGAAGACGGGGGAAACAAAATTACGAACACGAGTTAGGGCTCATTCACACCGGCGACTGACAGTGGTCGCGCGACCAAGTTGGTCGCAAAGCGACCAGTCGCAAATGATCACCAACGGTCGCCTTTCTTGAAAAGCGACCATTTTGGGCCAGTCGCTCTCTGCGCGATTTTTCAGTCGCGCGACCGTGGTCGCAAAACTGATAAACCAATCAGCGGCGCACCGGAAGTGATCTTTCGTGTGTCTACATCCGGCCTCCTCCGGCGTCGCGTTCAAATTCCGCGTAGATCCGAGAGTTCTCGCTGAGAACGATAATCTCCGGGATTGCGACTTGCGGGTCGCGCTCAGCCGGGCTTGCCGGTGTGAGCATTAGTCGCCTTCGGTCGCTTTTTGATTGCGAGTCGCAAATGGTCGCGCGACCTCCTCAAGTCGCCGGTGTGAATGTGCCTTTAGCCCTATATAGATTGACGCGATTCATTCCGCGAATGTGCTATCCCAGCTTCATTGGATTTAGAAATGTTTACGCTTAACTCTCCCACTTGACGAATGCGGCTTTATTTGTCTTCGCAACTGTTACTTGTTTCCAAGGCCTTTTCGGCAAACATTTGTGTGCACATTCGTCCCTGCTAGCGACCGTGCGGCCGGAGTGCCGCTGTGTGCACCGTCCCAACTCCTGGGTCCGGTCTAAAAATACGACGGCAACGGGACGGCCGACGAACCGCTCCTGAGAGCGCCCACCACCTCGGCGGCGACTATATATGGTGGCGGGCCTCGGGCACGGCACACCACGGGCACGGCAAGCCTTTTGGGCTGTCCCGTACGCGCGCTCCCCGCGTGAACATCGGACGCCGAGTGAGATTGACGCACTCGGTCGCATTGCATCACATTTTTCGCGGCGTCGTTGCGGAAATGCGTTCTTGTCACGAAGCTTTCGCCTTGTCTTTCTGTAGGTCGACATCCAGCTATATCTCGGCGAGACGGTGACATACTCTCCCTCTCGCGATGCTTTTTCTTTTGTATAAATTTTGGCAGGTTTCCCAGTACAGCTACCACCACCTGTCTAGTGGACATCCAAATGTGCGTCTATCCATGTTCTCGTTCTGCATGATGTGGCGCAGCTGTGCGTTCGGAAGGATTCCGGTCGTGAACTCGGAGTTTGCATCTTCGCACACGCTACTGTAGCCATAGCATTTACTTCAGGACGAGGTGCTCCAGACGTGAGGTTTTAGGAGTGTGGTTTAATGGGGACGGCATGCAAGTCGCGCTGCACCACACATTTTCTTACAAGGACTTAAGCTGACTCGCCGGGTACTGTAGAACGCTAGGATGACTGTAACATGTTCGTTTTTGATGTAAATGACGATTTGTTTTCTTATTTTGTACCCCAACATCGTCGCTTCCTTTAGTGCTGACAGTGATAGCTGCAGAAGCTAACGCTGGCTAAAGTGGTCTATAATAGAACCAATGTTTTGTATACGACTACTCTGTTTCTATGTATGTGCATTTTTCTTTATCTTTCTTTCTCCCCTTACCCCTTCTACAGTGCAGGGTAGCAAGCTAGATATCATCTATCTTCCAGTTAACTTTCCTGCCTTTCGCATATCACTTATCTCTCTCTCTCACACACACATCTACCGTATATCAATTAGAATCCCGATAAATAGTGTGTGTTATAATTGTTGCATACCGCGCGCAGTCCGTACGTTAGGCCAAAACTGCTTGCATTCACAAGTGCCTGCCACAAACAAGCGCAATTAATATATATATATATATATATATATATATATATATATATATATATATATATATATATTGCTTTGCCATGGCAATCTCACGATTTTAAACAGAAGTAACATATTATTTGTGTCTATCGATGTATGCCGTTGCTCGTGAGTACTAAAAGGATAACTAAACGAGTGAAGGGTCAAAACGTGGGCAGTGACAGGTTTTGACAGAAACTACCAAACAGTTGTTATAAATTCGTAATGCTGCATTACACCAGGAAATTTCTTTACTAATGGGATGCATCCTGCAACTGCCTATCTTCGACACAACAACCATCGCAGAAAAGTGACATGGTCATGCCGCCGCTCGACGCTTGCTCCAAAATGAAATAATTGAGTAGTTATTGCGCTTTAGCCCTTGTGACAGTATTCCATGTCATTCGCAGTAACCACTAGAACGCTCTCGTCATTTTACGAGTTATTTAATTGCGCTTCCATGTTACATTTCGAGTCCGTGAAAAGAAACCGTCCCAATTTATTTTACAATCCTCTGGCGACTTGAGTGCATCTAGAAAGCTAAGCAGTTCAACAAAACTGTACATCAGATGTGGCGTACTCCACTTAGGTAAACCGCTAACCCACTTATATAATCAACACAACTTCCAAAGTTTCAATACAGTCTGGGTGACTATGGGAAAATTTAAACCAACCAGCGCTTTTACAATGCCAGTGTGTAACGGTAATGCGTGTGTTTCAGTGTAATATATGCACGCTCAATAGATTTACAGGATTTCATTCAAGAAGTCATTAATCACTCTGAAGAAGTAAATGTGGAGCTGAAGAAACTGACCAGTCTTGATTTTCTGTATTAGTCACTCGTGTATATATTCAAATGCAACGGCATATCGGTTTGAAGCAAGAATTCTTCTGGGAGCTGTACTTCTCTTTTTGTATTGCGCGGCCTAGATTACCATTCTCAAGGTCATTTACATTATTGGGTATCTCGAGAGTTGCCTTCACGAATGCCTACTCAGCACCAATTGGAATGGCTGATAGTCCTGCATGTGATGTTTGCGGATGCGAGGAGAACATTGAGCACTTATTGTGCCACTGTCCTCAATTTCAAGCCCAAAGACAATCTTTGTGCAACACATTGAGGAAATTAGATGATCGTCCTCTGAGTGAACAGACAATACTAGAGCACCGTCCCAACCGATCATCGGCTCAGAAAGCAGTGAAGGCACTTTTGTGTTTTCTCAGAATTTCTGGTTTGAGCGAGCGGCTTTAACTCAGGTGTTGTCTGTACACGCATCTGCACCTTCTCTCTCCCTTCTCTCTCTTCCCCTTCTCCCATCCCCCAGCGTAGAGTAGCCAACCAGACTATTGACTGGTTAACATTCCTGTCTTCCTGTATTCCTCTCTCTCTCTCGCTATCTCTCTCTCTCTCTCTCGAGATTTTCCTTCAGAGAGGAAAGTTATTCGACAACATTCCCATAAACGACACTATTAAAAGCGTTAAAAGTCTAGTACTGAGCCTTTGGATGTGCCAAAAAAGTTGCTAATTGCGGCTTTATTGTGGCAGCCAATAATTCTGCGCCTAGCCCTATTAAAACAATAACTGATCATACGAGTGTCACAGAATCATTTTTCCCGCGTCCTGTCACGCAGACACTGCAATACAAAGTCCGACGGTTTGGTCGCGAAACCCTCAAGTCAAAGGTTGAAAGCTAAGCGACGGAGATGTATTGTAACACAAATTCTGCCCATTACCCTTTTTATGAGTCTCGCTACTATTTTGCATCAACAGTTGGAATCTAGCATTGATGTACATTTATGTCTCCGTTTGTCTGCTGAGAGTAAACATGGCCATGCGATGTGGAACACAATGGAGATTGCACGGCACTATTCCAATAAGATGCGTATTCTTGGCAAATACGATGCACCGGTACATCGTCATCGAGCGACGAGATGTAGGCTCAACATGCTGAACCACCGAGGCCGGTATGCTTGCGTTCGAGAATCGACTACCGGGTTCGCATAGCAAAATGTGAAGTCACGCTACGTGTAAAAAAGGCAGTCCACACGCACAACTGAGCGTGTGCCGGCTCCGTTGTTGAAATGAACGCACAAGGTTTACCTGGTGTTACGGGAGCCTCGGAGGTGCGGCGCGACGGATCTCCTCGGATGCGGCGCAACCCTGGGACTAGGCAGACGGAGATCGTAGCCGCTAGGCCCTTGGATGTTGGGCACGGCTCCCGCCGGAAGTCGAGAAACGCAACACCCGAGGGAGAGGCCGCCAGGAGGGCGAGAGGTGAAGCGAGATCTTCACCATCCAAGTGCAGGGCGCAACGTGTGACGTATGCGCGCTGCCGGAAGTGACGTCGGTACCCAACTCGCAGAACGCGGAGAGAGGGGATGGGCGCTCTCTGTCTGCTTGGAGCACGCTGTTCAATTCGCGTCCCGCCACCGTGCTCTCTCCTTCACCGTCTCTCTCTCTCTCTTTTTCTCTGTCTGTTCTTTTTTTTCGTTTGATGGTTTTTGGCATCGCGCCCTACGTTGGGTATGAAACTAAGCGGAAAGCTTTTGGTATTTGCGTGCCTTTTCGAGTGTTATGCTAACAGCACCGCCCTTTCCATATGTTCGACGTTACTCCGTGCGCAAAATGACGCCAGCACACGATGGCGATACGTTCAACACACCAATCCCACAGCGTGTTTGGCGCTTTCACTTTTCCAAGGATAGTTTCATCCTCTCATTCGTCTCCTTTCTTTATGTTTTTTAGGAGTATTGCACGAGAATTATTCCTTCATTCTAGCTTCGACAACTGTTTATTTAATTTATGTTTATCAGCTATTCGGGTGTACAAACGTATAAACTTCCGCTGTAAGGTACAGAAAAAGAAGTCGTTGGTAACACCCAAGATGCTTACAACTCCGATAAATACACCGGAGGACTCACTGCAGAAGATGACTCATTTTGCTCTCCTTTTCTCTGCTACACATTGTTTCCTTTGCTTTACATTCCCATAAACGTACTGTGAACTTTAATGTCCTCACATTGCTCCTCACGACCAAGTAGCAAATAACATTGCCAGAAGTGTACAGGTGGAAAGAAGTTACACTATCGTACTTGCGACGCTAAGATGAAAGATACGTGAAATTACACTAGTTTTGTACACAAGTAAAACACCCTTGTTTAGAACCTTGAAGTTGTTGTCCTTATTACCCAGAAATAATCCTGTGAACTCCTACATACGCTATTCTATATTTCTCACGTCAATACCTCATTACTGTTCTACCTCGTCACCTCTTGTGTCAGGGACCCGTAGTTGCATCTAAGCTGGCCCGTATACTGCCGACTTCGTTCTTTTCAACGCATTTTCTCACTACTTCATACAAGACCTAGTAAGATCATCAATTATTATACCCTGAAAGGACCCTTTCGGGGTATTACATAATGGAGGGGGGGGGGGGGGGGGTCATACAAAAAGAGAGAGGGAGAGAGAGAGGCTTTTTATTGAAAAAACATATTTTTGCCGACGAGTATAGACCGATGGCATGCTACTCTGTACAGAGGTGGGGAATGGGATTAAAGGATACAAGAAGAGAGTGAAAAAACAAGTAGACCTGATACTTATATTTAGATGTGAGATGACTGGGAATTTTGGCTTTTCTATATAAAATGCTGAATCTTTAAAGCTTTCCGATTAAGCTAATTCCGACAAAAAGGCATCAAAACATGGTTTACAATAATACGTGAAAACTTGATTTTACATCCACATGTAAAACAAACTGGCAATTTGATCAGACACTGATAAATATTGCTAGAATAACCGATACGTAATTTCTGAGTCAATCTGACAGCAAGGAATCGAATTTCAAAACCTTGAGCTCATTAACGACTCGATACGGTAGCTTTATTTCCATTCCTCGATCGTCAATGGAAGAAATTATTCGTTGAAGTTGTTAGTAAAACCATGTAGGCTCTGCACTCAAGAATTAAAAAGGTGACGTGATGTGCAGGTAGGAGGCATGATAAGTTTATCATGTTGATGACTGAAGTTGTAGCACAGTTTATGGAAGAGGCAAAGTCTGGTGATATTGCGGTAGTGCTGTAGTGTATCAAGTCCAGTAGATGCTTTCCTTTGCGTAACGCTCTGTTCACGACTGTATGGTGATCAAACGCGCTGCACGATGTTGAATAGCTTCCATTGTCTTAAGTATATTTGGTGGGGATTTCATGTCGCAGACTCTTACCCAAGTTTTGTTCGAGGCGAGTTCTCGGGTGGAGAGAGGGCACAAGGTAAAGTTTCGTCTTATAAACCCAAGAACGTTCGATGTGTCAGCCACTAATTGTGAGACGTGTTCAGGCCAGGTAAGCTTAATTGTAACGGTGAGGCCTAGGTAATGGTGCGGGTCAACTAGTTATTATTTATTATTATTATTATTTGTTTTGAACACGTATACACATATAAACAGTTAACAGGAAAGGGAAAGCGACCAGCAGGCTGGCAACTGCCACCGGAAGGGGCACAACGCCTGCCTACTCTTCTGAAGGGAGCTGACACCAACACAGAAATGGAAGATAGGAAGGAGTGGAGGAGAGAGGAAAGCAAGAGCTTCAGGACAAATCTAAAGACTAAAGTAGAACACAGTACACTACGCACGTTGTTCTGCCGAGTTTCGACTCTGCAGCCGGAATTGCAGCTGACTGTGCAGCCGGGGTGACGCCGCGTCGAACCTCCACAATTATCAATCACGTCCATGGCTAGTTCGCTATGTGGCTAATTGTGCGCTCCGCGACGAGACGCCATGTACAGCTGTACGCAATCACGGTTTCACCGGTAGTCGGTTCACAATATGCACTACAAGGTGTTTGAACCGGCCACCTCCCATCTTCGAAGGAAGAAGCCTTAGGACACAGTACTGATCACACACAGTAGGGCCGGTCGCTGAAGGTCATGCTACTACAGAATGTTGAATGTTCATGCTAGAAACGTGAACCTAAGTTAGTTAACTCTATAAAGGTTAGTAGGGCGCGATGGGGTATAAACATTCCTCGGGGGTATAAACACAACCACTGGGGTATAAACATTCCTCGAGTATCGCACACCGCAGGCCAAGGAGATGATAGTTTCTCACTAGCGACATGCGCTGCGCACTGAAAGCGGCACACTCAAATATAAGGTGCTGAAGTGTCTCGTAGCAGCCACAAGACGTACACAATGGACTTGCCACACGCCTTTGTCTGTATAAACGTTCGTGCACGTTCACGCAACCAACCCTCAGCTTGAGCAGTTGTGTTCTAGCGCGACGAGGCAAGCCTCGACCGCGAACACGAGGCGGGAACGTTCCATTTGCGACGCGCTGATCTGGATGCTGCTTGAGTAGGTGGCGACGAATCAGCTGACGAGCGTCATCAAACTTGCACAAAATTTCTGGGCAGTCACAGTTGTTATGAGCGCAACTTGAAGTGAGCCGATCAGCCTCTTCATTTCCGGCGATTCCTACGTGTGAAGGTATCCATTGAGCAACGAGAGATACCCCACGTGATGTAATTTTGCTCGCAGAGTCAATAATGCTACGCCCAAGTGGACAATCAAGCTCACTGCGTTGTAACCTGCTAAGGGCAGAACGGGAGTCCGTAAAGATGACAACCTTCGATGTAGTTAACTCCTCTTGCACGTATTTCAGCGCAACATTAATCGCTGCTAGTTCCGCAGTTGTTTACGAAGTTGGATTATGTATTTGAAGATACGTCGTACTTGAGTTAATGGGCATAAGAAAGCTGCCGAGGCGCCTTGACCGTCGTTGTGTACAGATGCATCTGTGAAAACTTGAAGATAATCTGGAATCTTTTCGAACATGTAAGACTGAGCCAATTGGAATATTGCTGAAACAGCCATATCGGACTTTTTGTGCATGTCAGGTAATGTGAGGTAAATGGGGAATACGTGCTTCGTGATACCTTTTGGAGGCGGAGACGTATCTGAAGCAGCAGGTTCAGAAATGGCAGTGATATCCATAAATAATGCCGCCATTTTTCCCATGCGAGATAACGGGCGGTGAATGAGACGATCAAGGAGTGATTGGCCATTCGATGCGCGGTGCAGACGCTCAATATGATACAGAGCTCTCTGATCTGCTTGGAGCCTCAGGGGTAACTGATGCGCTTCAGTGAGTAATGCAATAGATTGCGCCTCACGAGGTAATCCAAGCATTAGTCGAAGGGCAACGCGATGATCTCGCTCCAGTTGTGCCATCAGACTAGGTGGTATGTTCAAAATTGGTAATGCGTACAGCATGCCTGGGAGTACAGATGACTGGTACACCTGAAGAGCCGTTGTTCGGTCGCAGCCAGCACCTCGAGCAATCAAGGCAGCCACATACTTAAGGAGGGAGTGCGATTTGCGTCGCACAGATTTAACGGCAGGACCCCAAGAGATGCGGTCATCCACAATTAACCCCAAGTAACGGTGTTGTCGCACCCAGTTTATAGGCGTTTCGTCAAGATACAGCCGGCTCATTGTTCGACGAGCGCGTTGTTTAGGGTGATATGCTCTTACAGCCGACTTAGCAGGTGATATGAGCAGGCCAACTCCCCCCAAGTACTCTGAAGTAGCGTTGAAGCGTTGAGAGCTCTTTGCAAGCATGCACGAAACCGCGGACCAAGGTGCGAAGGGCCGCTTATCCACAGAGCAATGTCATCTGCGTAGACAGCTATGCTCACAGGGAAGTCAGTGTCCCGAGGCAAACGACCTGGAAGCGCGGCGAGTACGGTGTTAAACAAAAGCGGCGATAATACGCTGCCCTGTGGAACACCGCACTTCACATTTCGGTATTCAACTCCTCCGACACGCACTTTGATCCGGCGCTGCGATAGAAAATTATGCACAAATTGGAGCAGACGACCCGAAATTCCCGCGGTTTCAAGAGCGAAAATAATCGCCTTATGAGGAACTGAATCGAAAGCTTGCTGTATGTCTAGGAAGAGCATGTAGGCGGAATGCTTGTTTCCTTTAGCAAATTCGAGCGCTGACAAGGTCTGATATGCTGTCCAGAGCTGAACGGTGGCGGCGAAAGCCACCCATGACATCAGGGAAAAAACTGAGCTCCTCTAGCCTGACATCTAAGCGAAACAAGGCCATTCTCTCCATTAACTTGATGACATTTTAAGTTAGGGATATTGGCCTGTAGGACTTGAGGTGCCTTGCAGGACGCCCGGGCTTTAAAATTGGTATTACCACGGACGATTTCCATTCAGCAGGAATTACACCGGTTCTCCATACTTCATTATACTCGTCCAATATACGTTCATGGAAACTCTTATCAACGTTCCGCAATGCTTGATACTTCACACCATCTTCGCCTGGAGCAGTGCGGCGTTTGGAGAGGCTGAGCGCGTGTCGCAGCTCCTCAAGAGTGAAATCTGCCTCGTCCATTTGGCAGGCTGGACAGTAGGAAACGGTTATGGTGCTGTGACTTGTCAAAGAAGGAAGGTCGCTAATTGTGGTGTCACTGGATGCAGGAGAGACGAAAATGTCTGCAAATGCCTCTGATATTACTTTTGGTGACTGGCCAGTCGCTATGCTCAATGCAGCCGTAGAATTCTTGCAGATTTCAGGAGTGCGGAGAGCCATCAGTATGCGCCATACATTTCCAAAACCACTTCCAATATACAACGAACTACACAAAGCTTCCCAGCTCTTGCGACGAAGCTGTTTTGTATGCCGCCGTATGGCTGCATCAATGCGATTGTATATAGTCCAGTCGGTGCGTCGTTTACAGCGCTGTGCCCGTCTATAAGCGCGCCGTCGACATGCGCGGAGCCGCAAAAGCTTTAGATCGGGATTTGGTTTGCCGATACTCCGTCGTCGTTGTACTGTAGCTTTTCGTAAGCACTCACTCATTAGTTTAAATAGGCTGTCTTGAGATGGTGCCTCTGAGATCAGCTGTCGGCACTTGTCCCAGTTAGTCACTGTATAAACGACATCCTGGCGACCCGCAGCATGTGTTGGTGTTAACCAAATGGGTAGGTGATCTGAGCCCCACGGGTCGGGTTCACATGACCAGGCTAAGCACACATCTCTCGTTGATATCGCAAGGTCTATAGTGGAATGCTCCTTTCCTCTACCTATAAATGTAGGTGAACCGTCACTCAGTATTTGCAGGTCCTTCTTCACAATGATCTCGTTAATCTCTGCCCCACGATTGTCTTGGGGACGGCTTCACCATCGTGCATGGTGGGCATTAAAATCTCCGCATAACACAAACGATGCACCACACCGAGACGCTACGCACTCAAGTAGCGAGGTATCGGAAGAACGTGTAGGCCTGTTGTATATGCTTGCCACCGTCGTATACACACCTCTGAGGCTCACAGTAACAGCTACACACTCAAACTCATCGTCACAGATGCCGTCTGTGTCAATAAACGCGAAGTCCAAGTCAGCACGAACGTACACTGATGCTTTGCATTGCGCGTATGCGCCGCCTCCACACACTGGAAAACGCCACAAGCTGGTTCCGCGCATCGAGTGTTACTGTGGACACCCACGAAGCCTGGCAATCGATATTCGTCTTTCCTTACGTTAGTTTCCTGAAGCGCTATAACGTCTGGTGGAGTCTTCATAGCGATGAGTCGAAGGGCTAGATCAGTGTGCCGCGGTCGCATCGACCTGACATTTCATTGCAGCACAAAGGGGCGAGGTTGCTGACAACTGTTAGAATTCTTTCCGGTAAAACGTCTAGCGAAGGCCGTCGAGGCCAGGAACGAGTGCCTCCAAAAGTTGCTCTGCTGCTGACGCTGCTGGTGTCTGGCGATCGGCGATTAGAGATCTGATGACGTTGGCAAGCATCTTTAGAAGATTGACAAGTTGCACATCGTCGTTGGCCGATACCGGTTTAGGTGCTGTGTTTGCAGTGCTTTCCACTGTGGTCGAAGTCTTTATAGATACTTGTTCCGACGGTTTCGATGGAAGCGCTGGCCACGATGTGTCTGAGAGGCAGAAGGTCCGCCCCACTACTTTCCTATGCGTTGTGTCTTTGTCACTCTTTGAACGCGCTGCTTTTCCAGTCGCTGGGGCAGCACTACGGCGACGGGAGCTTTCATCTCCTGCTGCCTTCTTTTTGGCGTTCTCTTTTAGTGCCTTTAGTTCATGCTTCAATGAGGGACATCTTTTATCCGTTGCCAAATGCTCACCATTACAGTTAGGGCTGTTGAATTCAAGGAGTAGGAGTACGTTAGCGTAGAATGTTTGCACGTTATATGCATGAGCTTGCATTTACTGACGTTGAGCTTCAATAAAGCGTTAGTGCACCAGTTTTCGGTTAATATTGGGTCTCATTGTACAGTTATCCCGTCTTGAATGGAAGTTATACGGCGTATACGCCAAAATCATCTGCGAAGAGGTAGATGGGGGAAGAAATGCCAGTACGAAGATCATTATAGAAAATTAAAAAGAGAAACGGGCCCAGAACTTAGCCCTTTGGAACGCCAGAGATGAATTTCGTGGTATCCGAGTGACCAGTGCAAACAGCCGTGAATCATGATCGACCAATGAGGAAGCAGTTAATCTAGGTGAGGATTTGACTGTCAGGGTTAAGAGACGAAAGCTTTTCCATTAGTCGCGTATGCGGAACACAATCAAATGTTTTCGTATAGCCTAAGTAGATTAGTTCTGTCTGCAATGAAGGATCAAGGTTCAAGTGAAGATCGGTTGTATATTCCAACGACTGATTTTCACAAGAAAGGCCAGGACTTAACGCATGGTGGTCGTGAAAGAATGGTCGAGTGTCAAGGCAGGATACGACGAGCGAAGATACTATGTACTCAATGTCCTCGCATGAAATAAGGGTGAGAGATATCCGGAGATAATTAGACGGATTAGAGGGGTCACATCATTTAGGAATGCGAGTAACTTTACTAATTTTCTAATAATTCGGCAGAGAACTATCTCCAAGAAATTGCGAGAACAGTACTGCTAGGATATGGCTGCAAACAAGTTTTGGACTATTTAAGGCCTTAGCTGTGATGAAGTCCAGTCCAGCAGCACTTGATATTTTAATGTTTCCGATGTGCTATGCAATGCCTTCCCTTTATTGGTAACAGGGGGCGTCGCTATTAGTTGGTACCTGGGCAAAATTAAATTAGTAACAGGAGGTTCACGGGTGAAAACTGAGGAAAAATACGAGTTCATCACATCCTAGCGCAGCTCCAATGAAACCTTAGAGTCGTCTAGGTAACACAGGGAAATGTGTAGAACACTGGTAGGTTTGAAGAGAATGCCAAATTTAGTAGGGTTTTCTCGCAGGGTATTCCTCAGGTCAAAGTAAAAAAAAAAAACTACTCCTTTTTGGAATTATTTAGCACGCCACTCTATCACGTAGGCATGACAGATAAATTTCTCTATTAAAAGGAGATGTTGACAACATGTTCTCGTGGAAAAGTAGTTTTTTTCTTCCGGGATAATTTTTCTTGTGGGATAAACCACGGCTTTCCTGTGTCGCCTCGGATGTAACAAAGTGGCACCTAAATTTCAGTCAGCGAAAGCAGTTTCAAAAGCAAGCTATTCAAAAGCAGCTTGCCTTTGAATAGAGGCCAGCTCTCGTCTACTTTTTGATAACGTGCAGTCATACGAAAGGGCACAAAAAAAGTTATTTAGAACATAAATAATTCTACAAAAAATAATCTTTTTAATAGTCTCAAATGTATTTATTAGAAGGATTAGATGTGAAATTCATGCAGCGTAATAAACAATAATGCTTGATGGCCACTGAGTTTCTGTAGAAAGAACAGCGATTTCATAAAATCGCGCGTGAACAGCGATTTCATAAAATTTCATGAGTCGCGCGTGACATACTAGAATGGATGGATGGAAATAACTTTAGTTTGAATCCGGCAAATTTGACGACCCGGGCTCAGGTCTCCCATGAGGGGACTTCGAGGCCTTGCCTCGTCGCCGCTGACATACTAGAAGCATTTTTTTTTATAAAGCGAAAAGCGGGCTCAAATGTGCAAGCAACATATCAATATATTTGTATGCGTCTGAGATGCGTTATGTCGAGAATCTTTACAGTAGTATGTGATGGGGTGATGGGTATCCTGAGCATTGGCCTACGGCACTTGCGCTGTGCAGGGAAGGGCGGTGGTTATGTCTTTAGAAAATGAATTTGTTGGTGGTGCATTCCCTGTCATGTACCCCTATTTGTCGTCTTGTTTTGTTCCATTTCTACCCAGATGAACTTGTACCAGTTATGTCAAGAACAAGTCCTTCTCGGTGGCATAACTATTTATTCGTCACCCCTCTTTCTCAAAACGCGGTACAACAGATCCTCGTGTTCTATAGTTTCTGCCACTTGCACGAGCTGTCGCGAAAGCATTACGGCTGATTTATTAAGCCATACACAAGTTGTAAAAGAAAGAGAAAAAAAAGCACTCTTTTTTTTTCTTTGCTTTATGGCAAACCCAGATGCCGTTAGCCAGTGGTCCGATCGCTAGCGAGAGCTTTCCTGTCGCTCGAGTCACAGATAAGTGTTTTCAGCGATGTCACCTTTGAAGAGCTGGTAGAGCGACGGTGGTGCGCATCTGTGCGGCCTTCTTTCTGCTTAGTGGGTCAAGACGCGAACACCCGGTGCGCAGACAGGCAGAGCTCAGCCGGGCACACTCCCGACACGCATGCAAGCAAGCGGGAAAAGAAAGGCAAATAAAACAAATAAAAGAAGAGAAAGACACGAGATCAGCGCAGGGGCGAGCTATCCGTGGTGCAGACGGGTTCAACGTCGCGTTTACCGCTGCTTCCATTTCCCCTTGCTCTCGCCCCGGCCTATCACGTTCCATCCAAGAAGACACTAGCTGCGCGTGTTCAGCCCCCGGTCTCGACTGCGGGGCCACTGCGCCTGTACAGCCTTCCCCCACCGAGATGCTCTCCTCTCGCACCGCAGTGAACCGGCGGCAAACGCCAAAATAGAGCGGCTATGTTTGGCCGCGGCCCGCCGCGGGATTCCCGCTGCGTTATCGCTAGCGCCCTCCTCTTCCCCTTTCGGCGTGCCTTCGTTTGCACCGTGGGCAGAGTGCAGCAAGACGCCGCAGCTTTCCAGGAAGGAGCAAAATAATAACGGAAAAGAACCCAGGCAGAATGGTAACATCTCGAAAGCGGTGGAGGCCTCCGTGACACAGTATGAGTGGCGCCACCTGGAGAGAGAAAGCGGAAATGGGCTAAATGCACAGTCCACTCTTCTGTTAAACTTTCTCCGCTAGCTGTTCGTAATGAAAGTGTTGGTAATGAAAGCAGCAAAGATCGTGTAGTGTGGACAGCGAGGCCGGTTTATCGGTTAATCTTTCACACAACGTGGTTCTGCACGCGCCTCTTTCGTTCTTAACACACTGTTCTTCCCGTACGTAATTGCTTTTTAATGGGCCACATGTAGCAGCGATATGGCGCGGACGACACGTTTTCCACGCTTGTCGCAGCTTTACATGCATCCACGGTGCATCGCGAGGCGGTGCACCGATACTCATGATTATCCATCATCCTTTGGCTGATGCATGAATTCTAAAACAACTCTAAGTGGAACTGTGAGTGCAAAGCGCTTAGCTCGACATTCTTCATTTCTAGATGTTGGTGTGTTAGCGCACGCATGTTCATCTTTATCATACACTGACAAATCACCTCCGGAGGATACAAAAGAGCGTTCTACAATGAGCACATTGAAATAGTCTAAATTTCTTAAATGAACTATTTATTTTTGTTACTATATCATTATTGAAGTTCGAAATTTCCGTAGCGAAAACATCAAATATTTGAATGTATTTGAAGGGTAGCGCTAGACGAGTTAACACAGTAACAAAGGCGCACGACGACGAGATAACGCACTCACTTTCAATAAACAGATTTCGTTCGGTAATATCTATCTATATATATATATATATATATATATATATATATATATATATATATATATATATATATATATATATTGTGGGAATTTATAAGCTATTCTTTGTCATCTGTACACGATCATCATCATATGGGGTTTATATGGGGTTCTTCTTCATCATCGTTTGTGGGGCTGGCTCTCGAGTGTGCTCCGTGCTGTGGGCGTGATCTGTTCGCCTAATCTTGTGACGCGGAATAAAAGCCGTGATTACTGCTGCGTCACAAGTGGTGGAGTGTGCTCTTCGGTCCCCCGTCCTCTGACTCCCCTCTCAACCTCCTGGAGCTTCGATCGGGTCGCCGATTGTGCCAGCTGTCCGCCAACATGTCGCAGGACGAGCCAACAGGCACTTCTACTTCCACCATCTCGGCCTCGACTACCTCAGCCTCTCCGTATTGGGTTGTCAGTGGGCACCAGCGTGATCCCCATCTGTTTGCTGGACTTCGCGGTGAAGACGTCGAGGATTGGCTGGACGACTATGACCGAGTGAGTTCGGCTAACCGTTGGGACGATGCGTCCAAGCTACGTCACGTCGCCTTTTATCTGACAGGCGTAGCGAAGACTTGGTTTTTCAACCATGAGGTTGATTTCACGAACTGGGGCGCTTTCAAACAGCAGCTCCGCCAAATCTTCGGTACACCGGCTGTTCGTTCTGCCCTCGCAAAAAAGACGCTCGACACTCGCAAGCAACAACCCGGTGAATCTTATACGTCGTACATCGAGGATGTGCTTGCTCTTTGTCGACGCGTGAACACGGCCATGACCGAATCAGACAGGGTTCGCCACATCCTCAAAGGCATCGGAGCTATTGCTTTCAATGCTTTAGCCATCCAGAACCCCGCTACCGTCGCTGATATCGTCGCTACTTGCCAGCGCCTTGACGAACTCGAATCAGTACGGTTGCAGCCGGACACCACTGCAAACACTAGCGCCGACGACCCTACGTTACGAGCAATGATACGCGCAATAATTCGAGAAGAGCTTCAGTATCTTGGCTTAGCAGCAGGACCTATGCCTTCTCATGCCTCCGATACCAATCTGCGAGATGTCATCAAGGAGGAATTGGTATCCATGGCTGGTGCAGCGTACACGGACCCTCTAACACCTAGGGCCCCATCGACGTACGCACAAGTAGCCGCAGCTACTCCAGTCATCGTCCCACCGATGCCTCCAAAACCAACACCGGCTCACATCGCTTCCATGACTACCAGCGCACCTACCCAAACCAGCTATCCGCAGTGGCGTCCTCCTCGTCCCATCTGCTACTACTGCGGCTATCGTGGCCACATAGCGCGTTTTTGCCGCAAGCGCCAGCAAGACAAGCGTCGCGGATATGACGTATACGAACGGGATGACTTTTCGCCCGGAGCTACTTTCCAACGTCTAGGGAGCTTCCATGACCAACGCCGTCCTCATGGTCCACCGCGCGGACGCTCTCCATCGCCTACTGTAGCATCCGAGACAGCTTACCGTCCTGCGAGACGCCGCTCGCCGTCACCCCTTCGCCGCTCTACGTCCCCACTGAGACCTGCTTCTCAATTCGCCGAGCGTCGTCCGGAAAACTGAATTATGCAGCTTTTGGAGGAAAAGCTGCATCGAACGACAGGACAGAAATTCCTCCATCGCGTCCGTACAATGTGATATTGGTTGTAGTAGAAGGTGTACAAGTAGAAGCTTTAATAGACACTGGTGCTAGTGTTTCCGTCATTCACCGTGATTTGTGTTCGCGACTTAGGAAAGTTACGACCCCCTATGATGGACCTACGCTACTCGCTGCTCAAGGGGCCTCCATTCGACCTATCGCTATGTGCACAGCTCGTATTTCCATCGATGGACTTCTACATCACGTACAATTTGCAGTGCTAAGTTCGTGTGCCCAGCAGCTCATATTGGGATGGGATTTTCTTTCTACGGCCTCCGCCTCCATCTGCTGTGGACAACGCGTTCTCCACATGACCGACACGACCTATTCACTTCATGCAGATGACACACCCCTTCACTTCGTTGCTGCAGAAGATACCGCGTTACCTCCTCGCCATCAAAGCATCGTTACTATCACGTCTGATGTGATTGACTGCGGCGACGTGCTCGTCTTACCATCTGCACGCTGTCTTGCAAGAGGGATAGCCTTTGCATCAGGGCTCGTTAGGTTTGATCATGGCGCTGCACTTCTCTACGCTACAAACCCGACATCCGAAAAGATTCTCATCCCTAAAGACACTACATTGGCTTGCGCCACTGCATCAGAGTCTATATCTGTTATTTCCTTTAAACCAGCTTCCTCTGAAGGTCCTTGTACCGGACGGGCCGCATCTCCTTCAGCTCTTGCAGCTGCCATCAGTTCCGACCTGACAGCTTCGCAGTCACAACAATTGCTTGCTTTGCTCCGAAAACATGAAGCTTCCTTTGACGCGCATTCATCTTCGTTGGGAAAGACTTCGATTACGACGCATCGGATAGAGACAGATGGTACATCCATCGTGCGCCGTAGACCATATCGCGTATCGCTAGCCGAGAGGAAAGTCATTGACGAGAACGTCACCGACATGCTCCAACGAAACATAATACGCCCCTCTGCTAGCCCTTGGTCTTCCCCCGTTGTTTTGGTTCGCAAAAAAGACGGCTCTGTTCGATTTTGTGTCGACTACCGAGCACTTAACAAGATCACACGCAAGGATGTATACCCTATGCCGCGAATAGACGATGCCTTGGATTCCCTGCAGGGTGCCGAGTACTTCTCCAGCATCGATCTGCGTTCCGGCTACTGGCAGATACCTATGCATGAGGACGATAAGGAGAAAACAGCGTTTTCAACACCCGATGGGCTCTACGAGTTTAATGTCATGCCATTCGGCCTTTGCAATGCGCCCGCAACATTCGAGCGCATGATTGACACCGTTCTTCGTGGCCTAAAGTGGAAGACTTGCCTGTGCTATCTCGACGATATTGTTGTTTTCTCGTCAACCTTCTCTCAGCACCTGCAACGTCTGGATGAAGTTCTCACGTGCCTTGCCAACGCTGGACTTCAGCTAAACACTAAGAAATGCCATTTTGCGAGCAAGACAATCAAAGTTCTAGGTCACATTGTGAGCAAAGATGGCATTCGTCCTGATCCTGACAAGGTTTCCGCAGTTCAGCACGTCCCTCGTCCCGAAAAGACCAAAGATTTGCGTAGTTTCTTAGGCCTCGCTTCCTATTTTCGGCGATTCATACGGGGCTTCGCCTCAATAGCGTCACCTCTGCACAAATTACTGGGTTCTAATGTTCCCTTTGTGTGGTCTCCCGAATGTGAATCTGCGTTCACCCATCTGAAGCGCGCTCTCACATCTGAACCAGTACTACGCCATTTTGATGAAACTGCTCCTACCCTCCTGCATACGGATGCTAGTGGTCACGGAATTGGTGGCATTCTCCTACAGCGAGACGACACTTTAGGTGAGAGGGTCGTCGCATACGCAAGTCGCGTTCTGACAAACGCCGAAAAGAATTACACCATCACGGAGCAGGAATGTCTAGCTATCATTTGGTCTGTGCAGAAGTTTCGACCTTATCTTCACGGCCACCACTTTACGATCGTTACAGACCATCATGCATTATGCTGGCTTTCGACGCTGAAGAACTTGTCTGGACGACTTGGTCGGTGGATTCTTCGTTTGCAAGAATACGACTTTACCATTACCTACAAGTGCGGAAAAAAACACCAAGATGCAGACGCACTTTCTCGCTGTCCGCTTCCTACGACACCATGCAATGGAGCTCCAACTACCATCCGTGACAAGCTTTCGCTCGATCCCTCCTCAGATGCTTTCTTGTTGGCCACTGTCGACGAGATGCCTCCACACGACAACAAATCCTTCCAATTTCATCAACTTGCCGACTCTTACTGTCGGCGCATCATCGACCACCTTCAAGGAGCTTCGCGCCCGCCTAACGCCCGCCTTCGTCGGCAACTGACGCAATTTAAGATTGACAACCGCGTCCTATACCGTCATGTCTATCACCCTGACGGTCAACGCTGGGTTCCTGTTCTGCCACGCTCTCTACGTGCTTATGTCCTGCGGGCTTCTCACGACGACATGACTGCTGGTCACCTTGGTTTCCAGAAAACCTATGACCGCATCAAAGGGCGCTTCTACTGGCCTGGATTGTCCGCCAGTGTAGCGAGGTATGTCGCTTCCTGCGCTCTATGTCAGCGTCGAAAGCTCCCTACATCAGCTCCAAGCGGACAACTGCAACCGGTTCCTTGTCCGTCGCAACCATTTGAGGTCGTTGGAGTTGACCTATATGGCCCACTTCCTGTGACTCTCACCGGTAAACGATGGATTGTGACAGCCGTTGATCACTTGACACGCTACGCCGAAACAACTTGTGTGAGTTCTGCCTCAGCCTCTGAAGTTGCTGCATTCATACTTCAATCCTTAATACTGCGTCACGGTGCTCCTCGCGTCCTCCTGAGCGACCGTGGAAAAGCATTCCTCTCGCAACTACTAGACGAAGTACTCAGAGCCTCCGGAACCACCCACAAGACTACCTCCAGTTACCATCCGCAAAGCAACGGCCTCACAGAGCGATTTCATCGCACGCTGTCAGACATGTTAGCCATGTACATTGACCCGGATCACAGAAACTGGGACGCAATTTTACCATTCGTGACCTTTGCATATAATACCGCCGTTCAACGCACGACCGGTTACTCGCCATTCTACCTTGTCTATGGTCGTTCGCCCTCTTCCTGTCTTGACGTCTCTTTCTTCGCGCCAACTGTCCATCAATGTCCTTCCTCCTGCGAAGAATATGTGTCCCGCATTCTGCGTTGTCGCCAGCTCGCCCGCATCAACACCGAAGCACGGCAACAGGACCGTAAGCAGCATTACGACGCCTCTCATCGCGTCGTGTGCTTCCGCCCTGGCGAGGAAGTGCTACTCCGGACACCAGTTCGTACTCCTGGCTTGTGTGACAAGTTTCAGCTTCGGTTCATCGGCCCCTACAAAGTCTTGGAGCAGACTTCTCCAGTGAACTATCGCGTGGAACCAGTTATTGTTCCAAATGACCGCCGCTGCCGCGCCGCTGAGATTGTCCACGTTTCCCGTATGAAGCCTTTCACGAGACGTTCACCGCCCCTTTGAATTGCGGCCAGGATGGCCGCTCTCGCGCGAGGGGACATTAGTGTGGGAATTTATAAGCTATTCTTTGTCATCTGTACACGATCATCATCATATGGGGTTTATATGGGGTTCTTCTTCATCATCGTTTGTGGGGCTGGCTCTCGAGTGTGCTCCGTGCTGTGGGCGTGATCTGTTCGCCTAATCTTGTGATGCGGAATAAAAGCCGTGATTACTGCTGCGTCACAATATATATATATATATACATACATACATATATATATATATATATATATATATAGAGAGAGAGAGAGAGAGAGAGAGAGAGAGCGAACAAAACAACCGCGTTCTTTTGTTAGCATTATATGTCAAAAAAGCTCATTCGCTGTCCAAAAGATTGATCGACGACTCACTGACACACTGCTAAAGTACTTTTTCTTCTTTTTATCATATGTAAACGAGGCTACCACAAGTTCTCTCTTAATTTTTTTTACACGGTTGCAATAGATGACCACTCCTTCATCATCACCATCATCATGCAATCTTTATGTGTAGTGGAGGACGAAGGCGATCTCCAATTATCCCTGTCTTGAGCTAGCTTAGTTCAACTTGCGCCTTCTAGTTTCCTAATTTCATTACTCCACCTAGTTTTGCTGCATTCCCCGGCTGCATTTCACTTTGCTTGGCAGCCATTCTCTAACTGTAATGGTCCACCGGTTGTCTACGCATTACATGGCCTGCCCATCTCAATGTCAACTTGAATATCAGCTATCCCCGTGTGGTCTCTGATCCGCATCGCTCTCTTCCTGTCTCGTAACGTTACGGCCAACATTTCTCATTCCATCGCTCTATGCACGGTTCTTAACTTGTTCTCGAACTTCTCTATTAGCCTCCAAGTTGCTGCCCCATATGTTAGCAGCGATAGAATGCAATGATTGTACACTTTTCTTTTCAACGACAGTGGTAAGCTCCCAGTCCGGATTTGGTGATGCCTGCCGTATGCACTCCAACCTATCTTTATTGTTTTGAAAATTTTCGTCTCATTATCGTGGTCCCCTGTAAGTAAATAACTTAGGTAAATGTACTCCTGCATGCACTCTAGAGGCTGACTGGCTACCATAAATTCTTGTTTCATTGTCAAGCTATTAAACATTGCCTTCATCTTCTGAAAATAAATATTCAACCCTCCTCTTGAATTTTCTCGGTTAGGGTCCTCAACAGTTTGTTGCAATTGATCCCCAGTGTTGGCTGAACAGGACAATGACATATACAAACCGGTGGTTGTTGAGATATTCGCCGTTGATCCTGCCTCCTAAGTCTTTCCATTATAGTAGCCTGAGTATCTTTCAAAGCATGCAGTGTATAGAATCGCAGAGATTGTGTCTGCTTGCCTGACCCGTTTCTTCCTATGCCTCTTGTACTCCTTAAATATGCGATGCCTTCATAACTGCTGGTATTTCTACAGAATCTAATGCATTTTCATAATTTATGAAAGCCGTATAGAGAGGATGATTGTACTCTGAAAATTTTTGAGTTACCTGATTGATGAAACGGACGTGATAAATTGTAAAATATTCCTTCGTGATGTCGGCCTGCTCTATGGTTTGAAGCCAAGTGCTGCCCTGTTTCTATTGCAAATTAATATGTTCAATACCTTATACAACACTGAAAGCAAGCTAATGGGCCTATAAGTCTTCAATTCTGCGACGTCTCCCTTCTTATGAATTGGTATAATGTTGTCATTCTTCCAGCTCTCTGGTACACTTGAAGTCGCGAGGCATTCCACATAGAGGGCCGCAAGCTCTTCAAGCTTAACTTCTCCTTCTATTTTAATTGAATCTACTCATTTTACATCTTCTGCTGTTTTTTTTTCAGGGGACATGTCTGGTGAGGTCCTTCTAGCTTCATTGATAGTTACATAAGGGTCATCTACATCCTGTTCATCACTATACTTCCAATGAAGGTGACGTGGCTGCTCTGGGTAATATACAGGTCACTACAGAATCCTTCTGCTGCTTTTAATATATCATTTAAATTGCTGGTGATATTGCCCTGCTTATCTTTCACAGCATACATCTTGTCCTGTTCTATCCCAAGTTTTCTTCTCTCTGATTTCACGCTGCGGCTATTTTTGCTGCTTCCTCTGTCTTTCCCACGTTATAACTTCGAATATCTCTTAATTTTTTCTTCTTTATCATCTTTGACAGTTCCATGAATGCCATCTGATGTCTTGAGTTAGACACATTCATGCTTTGTTGTCTTTCTATTAGGTCCTTTGTTATTGGGGAGAGCTTACCAACTGGTTGTATTGGCGCCCTACCTCCCACTTCAACTGCTGCTTCTGAAATCAGCCTAGTTATGGTTTCACTCATTACCTCGGTGTTATCTTCATCGTCCTGTTCTAAATATGCATGTTTGTTTGCGAGCACCAGTCTGAATTCGTCTGCTTTTACCCTCACTGCATCTAGGTTGGTTTGTTTCTTCCTGAGTAATTTTGCTCTTTTTCCGTTCAAATTGAGAGCAATCATAAACCTCAATAACCTATTATCAATACCCTTTACAATACCTAACACTTATACATCCTTCACTATGCTATAATCGGTCGGGAGTATGAAATCTATTTCATTTCTTTTTTCGCCATTAGGGATTTTACAGGGTCACTTGCACGTTGTCAAATTGTGAACCACACATGCGATTCCGACAGGGCGTTGACTGATGGGATTGAGTTGGCTTCTTTAGGTCATATTGTCACGATGCTCTGTGAGGTGCTTGTTCACACATCTACCTTGCCTGGCCAGTGTAGACGAGTCCACAGATGAGGGGAATGTGAGGCACCACAGCGCATGCGCATGCCACAGACTGGGTCGTGTGCCTGGTCATGCAGAGCCCACGTGGTCCGCTGCCACCTTGTAGTTTGATTCCCATCTAGGATGTCGTCTGCAACATCTGGCTCCACTCGTTCATTTCCCAAAAACCTACACCAGTGTCCTGCTTAGCCGTCACTTTTATCTCGCCACATGAAAGTCGGTGAACGTACGTACAGCCACTGATTGAATTCTATCTGTTTCAGTTTTTTATGTTTTTTTTAGAAAGCTTGTCGTTGTTGGCCGCTGTTATCCACTCAGGATACGCTGATTCTTTAAACCTCGATATCTATTCCGCTGTGTTCAAGTTAATCTGGTGCACACATCAGTTTGATCTGGGGTGGTACCGCCAGCAAAGGTGAGTGGGTATGAGCTGCAGGTTGAAATATAGAAACCGCAGCTGCTAATTCCCAGGAGTTTCTTGAGTAAGCTTCACGCTCTGTTGTGGCTCACTGAAAAGCTTGAAGACCTACCTAGAGGCCATTGACAAAGAGCGCAGTGTGGTTGCATATGCAAGAAGTCCTCAATGTTACGTGGCTAAAACAAACTCAGATCAAAAGAAATGTTTGCCCTTATGGTATCTCTCTGGCTCCGTATTTTGAAGCATACTACCACCTTCTTGTCATCATCTTTTTAGCCAAAAATACCCATGAACTATGCATTGGGCGCACATTAAATTACCCCTGGTCATCAAAATTGATCCGGAATACCCGCTATAGCATGCCTCATAATTCTATCGTGTTTTTAGCAAGTAAAATGGCAGATTATAATTCTTAATAATTTTTATCCATCGCTAGATAGGCAAACTGGAACGGCCTTCTCTGCTGCATCGCTGCTATCACCCATTCATCTAGCTCCATGAAATACCTTAATTTTGTGTAGACAGCATCGTGAACAAGGCCTTCCTCATTATTTTTTAATTCTCAAGTAACACTGTCAATTGGGATCTTAAAAGGAAACAAAGTGAAAGTAAAATCACACTATAGCAACGCATCAAGACGCGTTGCTTGAAAGTTGCCGCCCACTCGTATAGCTTCACTGGCGTTCGCTTCGCATTGCACGTGCTGTGTTCGACATTCGCTCATTTGCAAAGAAAACGCGTAAACAAAATCGGCAGAACCCATCTCACGATAAGCCATAATGCGATAAGCATTAAAGTAATGTAGACACACACCCTATTGCTGCCGCCGAAACGCATCATGTATATGAGGCGCGTATGCAGCCGGGATCCTATCTCGCGCATCCCTCTGGGCACGCTACGCCATCTGGCGTAGGCCGCGTGTGGCGTGTGTCTGAATGTATGTTCAGACAAGATTGTCTGAATATATACGACGCGCATTCGATTCCGCTCAGCACAGGAGAAATCTTAATTAACTTTTTTTTTTCTCAATGAAGAATGGCACAACCAAGTGGCACATACCCATTGAACCAAGCTGGTGTCGAAGGGGTTCGCTGAAATGCAGCACGTACCCACTGACACATGTTGGCATCGGACGGTTTCATCGAGGAGCGGCACATGGCCAGAGGCATATACGCAGTGACCCAAGTTGGTCCAATGGTTCGTTGTTTAACCCTCTTCCCTCAGCACGGCAGCCCGAAGCACTAACCATTCGACCATGGTATGCACAGTATCACAGGTCGGCGTACGGACGGACGGACGGACGCCCGCTGCGGGGCCACCGACCGACCGACTGACCGAGCGACCGACCGACGCTAGACGCGAAATTTCTCGACATCTTCTATCTCAAATACCGAGACGCTGTTGGTCTCGCGGTACCGGCAAGTAGGGGTGTCTGCACTGTGGAGTATGAAGGGTAACGCTTGACCTTGAACACGCCTACGCTCCTTACAAAGGCATAATCGATCGCACTTCACGAATTAGGCGTTGTTAATGGTCACTTAGGGTCGCTCTTAATTATTGGAACACCACTCGTGACTTATAATCCAGTGCCACTACGCAAGCGGCGACGACGACACGCCAAATCCCGGGAAGGTAAGCAAAGAAAGCTTTTTTTGTCTCTGTGAACAGGCGCATAAATCCACCTCGCAAAATACCACACAGAGGGCTTGCAACCATGTTGTGTAATGCATATTCTGAGCGCCAATAAATGACGCTGTGAACAGCGTGCGCCCGCTGCTTTATGCAAGCTGCAGATTTCAGATATTTGCGCGACAGCCTTTTAGTATTGCCCGCCAGCTTTGGAGAATTATTAAGGCAGCGCTGGCGCTCCCTAGGATGTCTTCTTGAAGTTAGCGCAACTCAACATGAGTGAAAGAAAAAGTAAAAAACAAAGAGAAACAGCTTTTTCCATGCATGTCTCTTTTCTTTTCGTCATCTTTTTTGCACGCAGTTGCGTGTCCCCTGAAAAGCAAGCCGCCATGTTTGTGCTTTGTCAGAGTGTTCCAGGGCTACCGGAATAAGGGGGCGGTTTAGAGAATACGTGGGAGTCTCCGAGCATTTCGATGACTTGGGGGAAGTAATAATTACTTCCTGGTTCAAAAAGGATAAGTTAATCGAATGAAGGAATCAGAACATCTTGGACTTCTTTTTTTTTCTATGTGTGTGTGTCTGTGTGTAGAGGCGGGGGGGGGGGGTGGTATTGGAGGCTTTTCTTGAAGGGGATTTAATAAGAAAGGAGACTTATCTACACATTAGATTACATCGCAAGAGTGTGTGTCAAGATTCTTACTGAACTGCTGCAGAGGTTAAAGCGGGAGCTCTCAGAGCCTACTACAATTGTACTCGGCTCCTAAGAATCGCTTATATTTATAGTAAACCTACCATTCACATCTAATATTCTCTAGTTCATTCGACTACAATGAACGCATTTTGTCTATATGCTGCCACGTAGCACTTGTCTTTCCGAGAAAAATGGCTGCATGTCCCAGCCGTTTTGTTCCCTAATTGCCCAGCAAAAAAATACAAGGCTTCCTTTCCAGTTGCTTCAGTTATTGGACAATGCTGGTACTAAAGGTCAACTCTAACTAAGCTGAACCAGTGTAACGTGACTGTTGTTTTTCTTTCCAGGGAATACTGATGGACCTAAAGTGCACTGCTACAAAAACTTCGCGAAACTCTATGAAGCGAATATAGTACGCGAGTTCTCTGCTAACGCGTCGTTACTGTCGTAAGCTCATAAGCCATAATAAAACGCAATCGATATATTGATTCGTTCGTATAGGTTGTGCCATCCCTCACGACAACGTTGTGTTAATCGATGCCGTCAATAAGGCCGTTTATCATGCTGCTGCTTTAGAAAAGATGCCAGCAAGTACGGGGTCACATTGCTTGCTTTGCTTACTTCTTCACGCACGTGTACATATAAAGGGCATAGAAGCAAAAGGCTTATACCATTAACGAAAAGTAGGCTACTCACTCTACCTTTTTTACCTTATAATGACAGTGGACTAACTCAGCGCTATAACACAGTGCCCCACGGCACTAACTGTGGAAAAAAACTCGAAGCACGATGTTTCATCGACACGTGTAATCTAGTTGGCATGCTTTTTTAGAGAGCAGTTCTTAGGCGCCCGTTCCTGAGTTTAGCGTCGGCGCCGGCGTAACCACGCGAATCCTCTCGTACCACTGCTCGCACGTTCGTCTTCGTCTCCTTCCAGAGCTGGCACCGATGCCGCTCATCATGGCAGCGTTACCATACTGTCCGTCCCTTAATGAAGGTGTTGACGGCACTGGCCCGCTGCCAGTCGGTGCGGTTATTTCGGTCTCAAATTATTTGCCTCAACATATCGCGAAACGTAGACACATGTAAAGCTGCGCTAAAGTTTTCCGTTAGGGAGTATCGTAATCGTCGGACTTTTTTGTTATTATTATTCTAATGACTGAAACATAAAGACCCTGCTTTAGGATTCCAGAGCTAGCGTGACAAGCTCTTGCCGCTGCCTTTATCCCCCCTTCCTAAATATAGTTGCCTTTAGTAGCTATTTTAAGCGCACGACATTACGTTTGAAAGCGAAGGCACTTAACATACAATTACATAACTGTACGCTAAGAGGTGAAAACATTGGTGTCATCTATGCCTCAGCACACCTTCAGTACGCCATGTGTAACACCATAGAGTGTCAACACGGAGCAAGTCACTGCGACCCGCCGTGGTTGCTCAGTGGCTATGGTGTTGGGCTGCGGAGGACGAGGTCGTGGGATCGAATCCCGGCCACGGCGGCCACATTTAGATGGGGCGAAATGGGAACAAACCTACGTGCTTAGATTTAAGTGTACCTTAAAGAACCCCAGGCGGTCGAACTCTCCGGAGTCCTCCACTACGGCGTCCCTCATAATCAGAAAGTGGCCGTGTGTAACACCATAGAGTGTCAACACGGAGCAAGTCACTGCGACTCATAATCAGATCATGGTTTTCTCACGTAAAACCTCATAATTTAAGTGCAGCATATGTCGCAAACACCAAAGGGAGCTCCTGTTAAACCAATTACCACCATGTGTATGATTAGCATATTTTTTTTCCTGTTCAAGTTCAATGCAAACTTAATTCTTTGTCTGATTACCGTTTATTAGCATGAGAGACGTCTTTGATAGATGTATCCGCGCTGCCACAGTGATGGCGCCAATTCATTGCACACGCCTCCACCTTTTCACCCCTTCTACCCACATTACGCACAGGGTAGCGCCAGTGAGCGCTATTCTCTTCGGCTTCTAAAGCGTCAAACCACAACAGAATACTTGCACATACATTGCAAACTCCCGTAAAGAAAGCAAATTTTAGAGTTAGCGCAGAGAGGTTGGTCTAAGGCAATAGTTAGGCCCCTATTCTGCTACTCTGCTAAGAGGGAATGGAAAGGGGAGAAAAATAAAGGTATGAGGAGTGATGATGAGCACACACAGTAAGATGTGATCAAGTACGCGTTCGTGTCCGAAAGGCCAATCCACTGCCTTGCATTCAAGCCTCTGTTAATTAAATGTTCAAAGAGATCCTTCATGGCCCGTTTCGTTGATGTTATGTCAGGCCAACGGCACAGCTAGTACCACTTTTTGGACGAGCCTAATTAGGCTCGTCCAATCTTTCGTCATCAGCCACGTCGCGTACGTTGCAGCCTAGCACAGATGGCTGCAACACGAACGAAACAAGATCAACGTGCTCATCAGAAGAGCGTACAAGACGGCGCTGGGCCTGTTCGAGTCCACAAGCACGACCCGCTTGTTACAACTTGGGCTACACAATACGCTCGAAGAAATAGCCGAAGCGCAACGGACCTCTCAACTGGAGCGGCTGTCCATGACCAAAGCCGGGAGGAAGATACTGGACGATCTGGGAATAAGACGCTCGAACGAGGTGGAGATGAAGCTCCCCGTCCCCGAAGAGGTCCGACGTCAGACCAGAATCGACCCCATACCGAAGAACATGAATCCCGAGTTCAACAAGGGAAGAAGAGCAGCGAGGGCCAAGGCTCTCATCGACCAGCATGCCAACGACGAACACGCGCGGTACGTGGACGCGGCCGAATACCAACGGAACGCCTTCGCAGCGGTCGTCATAGAGGCGTCAACCGGCGCCACGAGGACGGCAGCGAGCGTGAGAAGCACCGAAGCGGAGCAAGCGGATCGCCCTGGCCATCGCCGAAGCAGAATGCCACACGGTGCTGAGTGACTCAAGACAGGCGGTGCGTAACTTCGCCAAAGGGCAAATCTGCAGGGAGGCTGAGCGCGTACTGCGAGCGGTAAAACTAGACGAACGAAAAGTACGACTCAAGTGGTTCCCGGCGCACGCGGGCGACGCGTCGGAACGCAATGAGAACCATAATGAGACGGCACACGCCGCGGCGCGAGCGCTAACCAACCGCGCCCCTGCGACAGACCGTCCGACGTGGTTCGGAACTAAGGACCGCATGACGGATTACAATGAAATCGCGAAGGCCTACCGCTTGGCTCGCAGGACTCTTCCACCCCCGCACCCGAGACTGAGTCGAGCGGAGGCGGTAGTGCTGAGACAGCTCCAGACCGGATCGCTACCGAGCCCGAAACTGATGAATCGCATGTACCCCGAGACATATCCGACAGATATGTGCAGAGTCTGCCGGAGGGAGACCGCAGACTACACGCACATCTTGTGGGACTGCATTAAATATCCAGAAGACGCTAAATCAAGAACACTCCCACCGCGGCTCGAGGCAGCCGCAAGGAGCTACGACCGAGACGATCAGCTCTGGGCCGTCCAGCAGGTCCTCTAGGCGCTCGAAAGGCACGGACCCAGCGAGCCGGCAACGGCGAGCGGAGACCCGCGCCGAGTAACGGCAACTTCGAGGATGACGTAGGCCCTCGTCGGGGCGCGCGAGCGCCCAACTGCAGGCATAAATAAAGTTTCTCCAATCCAATCCAATACTGAGCGACATATCGTTAATTGGCCCACTCGAACTTAAAACTAAACAGGCTTACAACCTTTAATACCGAACTCTGTCTAGTGACGGTAGCTTAGCAGGACTCTTTGAGGAACTATCACGTATTGTTTGGGATATTATTCACTTTAGTGATATTAGAGGAACTGGTGAGGCTTATACAGTGCTGACTAATGGTCATGTCCTCTGATATAGAGGTCTCACAGATAAGAAACCATACGGGGTAGGATTCCTAATCCGTAAGCACACAGCGAGCAACATTGACGAATTCTACAGCATTAGTGAGAGGGTAGCAGTAGTCATAATCAAACTTAATAAGAGGTATGGATAGATTAAAGGTAGTACGAGCCTATGCTCCGACAGCCAGTCATGATGATGATGAAGTAGATCAAGTTTATGAAGATGTTGAATTAGCGAAGAGAAAAGTCCAAACTCAGTGTACTCTAGTAATCGGTGACTTCAATGCAAAAGGGAGGCAAAAGCTGGCTGGGGAACAAGCACTTGGCAACTGCGGCATCGATGCTAGGAATTCTAGAGGAGAGATGCTGGTAGAATTCACGGAAAGGAATACGCTGCGAATAATGAACACCTTCTTAAGGAAGCGTAGCAATAGAAAGTGGACCTGGGAAAGCCCTAATGGTGAAACAAGAAATGAAACGGATTTCATACTATCTGCCGATTCCAGCAGAGTAAAAAGATGTTGAAGCGTTAGGTAAAGTGCAGTGATCACAGGTTGGTGAGGTCTAGGATTCACCACAATTTGAAGAGAGAAAGAGTAAAATTGGTCAGGAAGAAATAAGGCACCCTAAACGCAGTAAGGGTAAAGGCATACCAATGAGGCTGCTACTTGTAAACAAATATGTAGCCTTAGAACAGAGAGATGAGGATGACGTACAGGTAATGAATGAAACCGTAACTAGGCTGGCTTCAGAGCCAGCAATCGAAGTGGGAGGTGAGGCACCAAGGCAACCAGTAGGCAAGCTCTCCTAAGTAACGAAGGATCTAATAACGAAACTACAAAGAAAAGAAACGACAAAGAATGAAAGTGTCCAACTCAACAGATAAAATAAAATTCGGCAACTGTCAAAACTGATCAACAAGGAGAAAATAAGGAATATTCGAAATTATAGTATGAGAAAGACTGGGGAAGCTGTAAAATACGGACGGAGCATAAAATCAGTGAGAAGGAAACTTGGTATAGGACAAACCAAGATGTATGCACTTAAGGATAAGCAGGGTAATATCATCAGCAATCTCGAAGGTATGGTAAAAGCAGCGGAAGAATTCTATACTGACCTGTACAGTACCCAGACGAGCCACGATACCTCCATTCGAAGCAGTAATGAACAGGTCTCAGAGGCTCCTCCTATGATTAGCGATGAGGTTAGAAGGGCCTTGCAAGACATGAAACGAGGAAAAGCAGCAGGAGAAGATGTAATAACAGTTGATTTAATCGAATACGGAGGAGACATAGTACTTGAAAAACTGGCGGCTTTATACACGGAGTGTATATCGGCTTCAAGGGTCCCAGAGAACTGGAAGAATGCGAACATTATACTAATCCATAGAAATGGAGACGTCAAAGAATTGAAAAATTATAGGCCCATTATCTTACTCCCAGTATTATGTAAAATATACACCAAGGTAATTTCCAATAGAATAAGCGCAGCACTGGACTTTATTTAATCAAGGGAACAGGCTGGCTTCAGGAAGGGTTACAAGTTACAATGGATCACATCCACGTCATTAATCAGGTAATCGAGAAATCCGCAGAGTACAATGAGCCTCTCAATATGGCTTTCATAGATTACGAAAAGGGATTTGATTCAGTAGAGATACCAGTAGTCATAAAGACATTGCGTATTCGAGGAGTAAAACCGCTTACGAAAATATCTTGGAAAAAATTTACAGAGATTCCACAGCTACCCTAATTCTACACGAGAAAAATAAGAAGTTACATATAAAGAAAGCGGTCAGACAAGGAGACACAATCTCTCCAATGCAATTAACTGCGTACTTGGAAGAAGTATTCAAGCTATTTAAACTGGGAAGGTTTAGGAGTAAGGATCGACGGAGAATGTCTCAGCAACATTCGGTTTGTCGATGACAACGTTCTATTTAGCATCACTGCAGAAGAGTTACAACAAATGATCGAGGACCTTAACAGAGAGAGTCTATGAGTGAGGTTGAATATTAATATGCAGAAGACAAAGATAATGATCAATAACCGGGCAAGGGAACAAGAATTCATGATCGCCAGCCAGCGTCTAGAATCTGCGAAGGAGTATGTTTACCTAGGTCAATTAATCACTGGGAACCCTGATCATGAAAAAGAAATTCACAGAAGAATAAAAATGGGTTGGAGTGCATACAACAGACATTGTCAGCTCCTGACTGGAAGCTTACCATTATTATTGATAAGGAAGGTGTACAATCAGTTCATTTTACCGCTGCTGACATATGGGGCATAAACTTGGAGATTGACAAAGAAGCTTGAGAACAAGTTGAGGACAACGCAAAGAGCGATGGAACGAAGAATGCTAGGCATAACGTTAAGAGACAGAACGAGAGCTGTTTGGATCGGAGAGCAAACGGGTATAGCCGATTTTCTAATTGATATTAAGAGAAAAAAAAATGGACCTGGGCAAGTCATGTAATGCGCAGGTTAGATAACCGGTGGACCATTAAAGTTACAGAATGGGTGCCAAGAGAAGGGAAGTGCAATCGAGGATGGCAGAAGACTAGATGTGGCGATGAAATTAGGAAATTCGCGGGCGCTAGTTGGAATTGGTTGGCGCAGGACAGGGGTAATTGGAGATCGCAGGGAGAGGCCTTCGTCCTGCAGTGCTCATAAAGTACGCTGATGGTGATGATGACTAATATAAGAACGCGCGCTATCCTATGGTTTCAGTCTGGAGACGCAACTTAATTTGTACAGCACATTAGGTGTTACATACGAATGTTGGCGAAACATGCTAGGTGTAGCTAAACTAGCGCTTACAACAAAGCTGTCCACCACCATCACTCAGATTTCAAATCACGTGTGTGCAGCAATGTGCACTTGTGAGCCAGACATCCTAACCACAAAGCTACAGCACAGCAAATGCGCTTATTAACCTGTGCATTGGTTCTCGGCAATGCACAGACTCTGAGAGTGGTGACGTCTGTGCATGTATTTCGGAGGCCATATCGTTCATTAATGGGCCCCTGAAACGGCTCGGACAAATTTTGTAGACGCGTAGGGTACAGCTAAAGCTAATCATTCGCACCGCAATTTGTGCGAAGCGCCTCATATTAAGAGAGCTACGGACGATTACAAGTTACCATCCTACACAGCCATGCATTTTTTTCTCAACTCGTTCTCCGAGTGATCGGGGCTAAGATCCGCCTTCACTAGCTCTGCGTCATGATGAGACGTCGTGTCGTCGACTTCCAGTTCTCTAGGAGAGAGCGCGTGAAGCCTCTCCAAACTCTCCGCCAGCTGCTTGGCAGTCGACCCCAAGCTAGAGCTATCAAAGCAGCGTGCGTTGCGAGCATTGTCCCATTCCGGTAACCACAGGCGAGCTGGGCGTTTCGACAGATGGGTGAAGGCATAAACTCAAGCTGATGAACGAACTTTCGCGTAGACGTACGTGAGCGGCCTGATTGGTCTGCTCGGTCCAGCCACTTGTTGGCACAGAGCTTAACCAGCCAAACAAAGCGCTAATATTGCTCTGACCAAGTGTAAAACATTTTAAACATTTACGAAAACAACGTGTTGATGATTATACTCCTGCGAAAAATTTACACCAGCAGCAAAGAAGAATACGTTTCGTTACTGCTACTGTGTATCGTTGAGCTCTATGCCACCAGGTGGCTGCACCGTGCAGACCATTCACATTTGCGCTTCTGCTCATACCGTTAAACGGCACGGTCATACAGCAGGCCCTGTCCCCTCGCGCTTGCGTTTACCCGAATACCGGACTCGCGAAATGCTATTGCGGTAGTAATCCTCCGGTGTAAAGTGACGGCCGCAAACGCACAAATCCTGGCGCCGATCGGATAGCGGCAGTCCGATGCGCAGCTGCCAGTCCGCTCGTCTGCTGCCTTGCAAAGGGACACAATGCCGGAGCTTGACATATTGCCAGTCGCTACGTTTGCAGCCCACAACGCAACAAAGTCGGGTAATGGTGCTCGCGAAAAGGCTGAGACCAACTCTGACCGCGGAACTCTCGTCAAAATGGAGCACGTTGTAACACAAGCAGACGACGCTTGATGTGTGCCGGAAGGGCTTACGTGTAGTGCGAAAGTGTTCTTGTGCATTCTCTTTATGTTCCTTTCTTCTTATAGAAACAAATTAACTAACATTCCAACTATTACGAACATCATTTGTTCACCACAAAGGTAGGAAAATTATTGATGACGCGCCCGGGGCCGCCAATCAGATAGCTCGCCCTACTGACATCAATTGGGTGATTTACGTCATATGGATAGGGGCAGCTGAAAATTCCGCCTAGCAGTGTGCTGCGATTGGCAGCAACGTACAGTTCTGAAACCTTATAAGAAATTAGACACTTTACGCGGAGCACTTCGATGCGTCAATTAGTGATTAGAAGGACCTACTCTAACAACTCAGTACATTTGTACAAAATTGTCAAAATCGTTTCAGGGTCCCTTTAATGTATCGGGTGAAAACGACCCTTGCAAAGAAGTTGTTGTTCTGGAGATACCAATGCTATAATAACGACAGAACCTTCATAAAGATCCCTCACAAACTTTTTCTCTTTTTATACATTGGTCTTCTTTGAATAAACTTTATTATTTGACTGGTATCTATTTAGCAGAATTAATGACTGTATTTAAAGCATTGCGCAAATTGCACCTGTTTCTTTCATCAGTAACTGTGTTTACCGTCTCACTCCCTTCGTCTTCACTCTTACATAGCGCAGAGACTCAAAGCTTTTGTAAGCATTATGTATATTGGCTCCTTATAATTTGTGCTTTGTTCATTTAATTAGAGGGTCAGGGCACAGATATATTTAGATTTGAATGAGTGGGCCGACACACTGGAAAATGTTTCCCTAGGCAGCCTCATAGTCTCTGTTGTTTCCCGACCACCTAGGTTTCAGGTATTAACGATGCTGAACGAGTTTTATAAATCTAGCATGGCTTTGTCCTCTGACTACCACCACCAACTATTTCCCTGGAGCTGCAAGTTTTGCCCAACAGGTAAACTAGAACTTACGTTCACTAGGTTACGCTGCCACGTCCCGGCACTAATTTCCAGTCGTACAGGTCTGGTTTGGCAGTATCTTTATTTGTGTATATGTTATATTGAACTGGAAACAAGTGACCACTTTCTGCTTACTTGCCGGCGATTTTCCTCATTAAAATTTCTGGAGATCACTATAAACCTGCTCGGCTTCAGAATTAATGTTCCCGTCATCCTTTCCTTTGGACCTCTTACGTTGTGGGAAAGCCACCGGAGTGTTTCCAACGTGATGCAAAACTTTATTCTTAATTCACATCACCTGCCTTTCACATGTTTACCACCAAAACGCATAAGGATGACGGCCCATTCCGGCTTATTGTTTCTGGAAGTGGTTGCTGGCAAAAATTGGTAGCATGCTTCCTGCCGGCAAAACTGAAAGTCCTAACATGTGATGACCCGTTTCTGATAACCAGTTCTAATGAAGTCATATAATTTTTGAACGACAATGCCAAGCCAAACGCAGCTTCACTTCCTTGGACTTAAAGGACTTATTCTATCGTATTCCGTGCCACGAACCGATCTCATCCTGTGTGTGGAAAACGCTTTGAACATTCATGGGATAGTGAAGTTCCAGAAGGAAACAGGTCTTGCCTCCGGGAATTTCCTAGAACTTTTCAACTTCTATCTCTCCTCGACATGCGCTTCTTGGTGTGACACAAACTTCATACCACAAAAGACAGGCATGTGCAAAAGTTCTTGCATCATTCCTTGTTTGAGGGAATTATTTCTGGCTCATCAAGACAGGAAAGTGTGCTCTCGATTGGAGGGACTAGGAAGTAGCAAGAATATTTCGGTATGTTGACGACTATTTTGTTTTATTAGACTGATAACGGTTTGCCCGCCGCCGCGACGTCTGCTGTTTGCGAAGTTTTCGTTGAATGCCTCAGGCCTCATGTTGTACCAGCTGAAGCACCAGTTAACGGTACTATCAGGTTTTTGACCCTCCCCCCACCGTATTTTCTCTAGTAAACAGGTATGTTGGTATTACAAGCCGAGAGGCGAGAAACCCATCCTCGCGTACTCATCAGCTCAATCAAAGCTGGTCAAGCGAGGCAGCATCATTTTGTGCTTCAAAAACGCCCTTTTGAAGTCGTGCCCTCACTTGGTTTGAGTACCAAATTTCACGTCGGTTAGACGGCGGTTAACCATTGCGTGTATTGTCCGCTGTGGCAGGAAGCATTCTACAGAAAAGTAAGAACGATAACGCTGTGCCCTTGACCAGGTGGCACGAGACAAAAAAAAATTAATCGTACTACCCCACCTAGACAAAATTAGTCACAATCTGCATTACGTTGAAATGTGGCAAAAAGTATGTAGGACAGACAGGCAGATTCATCGACGAGCGATTGCACGGACACAGATATCACGTTGGGAGACTTGACCTTGCCACGCCACCAAGCCGCGCATCGAACACGCTGCGGATGCAAGCCGCTGTTTAAGCATGCTCATTCGGTGGCCAGAAACCCTGATCAGCTCACCAGAGTAACAGTAGAAGCTGCAGGGATTAGGAGTGTTAGTTGGGAGTCTGCCTCCTTATCAGAGAAAGAAATGTATTTGTGGCGTTAGCCGCCGGTGTCAGTTGAACTTGCTGGGTTGGCTTGATTGTATGCCTTCCTTCTCCCTTCATTTTGTGCGATAATGTATATGTATGTTCTCGTGCTATAAAAACTCAGTTGCTAGGCCTGTGTCCCGTCTGCTTCTTTCGCCGTCCGTGTGCATTTTGCATTTCCGTGTAAATAATCATTGTTATAGATCAAATGCGTTAGCAAAAAAAAGGAAAAAACGGGGGAGAAATTTTGCGAAGTCAAGCTATGACGTCAAATTTGGAAATTCCTCGCAGTAGTAGCCAGCACAACCCAAGCATAGTTTACGGCAAGGATGCAGACGAAGGAGTGCCAGTCCATACCTATCGCAACCTGACCCGTTCGTCGACATACAGGCAACCCACAAGCGAAGTCGTGCACGCCTTGTGCCACTGACCCTAAACACGCTCAGGCCGACGCACTGTCGACGTGTCCCAGACGGACGTAAAGGGTTCCCCCTGCATACGTACGCACACACGCTCGCCAAGATAGAAACAGTCGATTATGGGGCCCGGGCTCCGTGGGGCGAGTGCATCTGCGAGAGGGAGGACGCCCTTGGCTTCCGGTTCCCGTCGTCGCGCCCGATGTGTCAAATCAATAGGGTCGTCTTGGAGCCGACAGCGGCGGCGTCGGACGCTGCGTGTGCTTGGCTGGACCACGTGTGCACCCGCCAGCCCCGCCGCCAGACAAGTGCTGCTCCGCCAGCCAGTGATCGTCGGCCGTGCAGGACGCGGCCCCGCGCTCCGTTCGGGCCCCTGCTGAATACTTAAACCCTTCCCGAGTGCCGGGTCGTAACGTCGACGACGCCTAGCTCCCGGCTCGAACTCCGGCCGGACTAGAGTCGTGCTTTTTTTTTTACCAGTGTAGACGACAATTGGTGTCATCTTTTGTCGTCGTCGTCGTCGTTCACTTCATTTTACCAGCAGCGGTGGCACGATGACCCGCAGCGGGAAAGAACTCGCCGTGCAGTTCCGCATTGTGGTGAGTGAAACTTCGGCAGTCGTGTCGTTATTTTGTCAGACGCGTTGCTGCGGTTGTCGGGGCTAGCCGACAGAACGTCGTACACCTGCAGCGCGGGGAACGGCTGAGCTCGTTCCAGCGTCGAGGGTTTGTTCGCATTCGCGTTTACATCGGACCCACAAATGAAGGCGACGAAGAGTCTTGGTAAGCAAAGGCTGCTGCGGATGGGTTGGCGCCGCATGAGCCACTTACCGGCCCAGGTACTGAATCTGCCCGGCCAGAATGCGTGAATGTTTTCCTCTTACGCACCTATAAACACGCCCTCAACGTTTTCTCTATCTTATTCAACCTCTCCCATCAACACCACGCGCTCAATCTCGTAAGTTTCATTCGCACTGTATTTGAAGCACTTTGCATACCATATTTTTTTTTTTCTTCGAACAATAAAAAAACATGAGAGGCTACAAAATTTACGTGAATTACGTTACTGCGGTGAAATTAACTGCCCAGGTGGACATCATTTGCAAGAAAATCAAAACCGATTGATTCGCTAGCTAAACTAGTTACATTAAATAACTATTTAGCTTATTACGGCTCATGTCTACGCTGAGAACTTGAAGCGAATCACCATTAAAAAAAATAAGGGTTTCTGGATGACAGAGTGACCACGTGGACCTACACAAGTGGAGTCAAATTATTTGCTCAATTTACTTGATCGCGCACCCGTCACCGCTCAGAGCGGATCTCTGATCAACGCCTCTGTGACGTAAAGGTATTCTCCTCAACTTTGTCATATAGATGTGTGCTGTAAAGTCTTGTAATTGAGAAGTTAGTTGATGTACTGAGTTTAATTCACTATAACAGACTGCTTCGGTTTTTCTTGCAGTTGATGTCCGCCTCGGCAGATAACTGTAGTGCAGGGACATGATTCGAGCAAATATTACACACACAGAGACACGCACGCACGCACTGCGTATAACTTTCCGTCCATAGGATTGCCATATCGTTTCTCCAAACATGCAGTTTTAGTATCAGAGGAGAGAAGTATTGACCGTAAGGCAAGGGAATAGTTTTCAGCTGAATTTTTATGAAAGGAACGCAGTTAGCTCACTTCAGAATTTGCACGAACAGACGTGTTAAGCAATGACGTCGGAGACAAAGGTCTGACGCCTGGCATAAACTGTCAATGTTTATATTCCAGTCGCAAAGAGGTATGATTACTTTAAATCTCTCTGTGGCGGTTCACTTGCTTCACAATGGTGCTTTATAATTAAATTAATACGTAGAGTTTTCAGTTGCAAGCTAAGTTATCTGTTCTTTTCCCTTAACCTAGTTTTTATTTTCTTATTCTTTGTCGTATCACGTTTACCAAAGTGCAGCTTGCCTTTGTGCATTATCCTTTCGCAGCTTCCGCCGTGTGTGTCATAAATTTGGTATTATGTGTTTCTTTCTTTTGAGTAGGACGTTGAAACGTGCGATAGCCAATTACCACCAGACATGAAATCACATATCTGATTTGTTAAATTGTATTACACTTATAACCTATGCACCGCCACTTGCATGTATAACCATTTTTACTCTACCTAATAAATCATGTTTTAGAATCCAGCATTATGCCAAAGAGCATAAACATCTGTTTTCATTGAACACTATAAGGAATTCCTTACACCATATTGCAGCATATTGTGTAATTTGTGCGCTGTATATTTACAAAGAAATAAAGTTGGGTTTCGCCTGAGATGAAACTGATAACTGCCAAATAAATATTTTTCCCGTTGTGAACATGTAAATTACCACATAGGTTCATTAACTCAAATAAGTTTCAACAGCTCCCACTGCAAAGGAAATGCGACAAGCGAACGAGAGCGCGCACATGACAAAAATGTTTTTGGATTCCAGCCCCAAGTTTGTCACCGATTAAACGATGCTGTAGTCGAAACAGTGGCGTCCGAGATCGCACTGGCACCGTTGTAATCTCTGAGGCCAGAGTTGAAGTCATCGAGCTCCCCCCCCCCCCAAAAAAAAAAAAAAAGATCAATAGAGGGAAATCTGGCGGGAGCTGCAAGTATGGCGGCTCAGCCAGCATAGGAAAAATGGGAAGTACATGGATTTGCCTAAACTTCGTCCCTCTGGCTTGAAACGGCTTGTTGACTGCGAACTGATCACTTTCAAAAAAATTATGTTGTCAGTGCCCGCAGCAACAACGTTGCATACAATATATGCAACGTTTACGCAGGCGCGCCGAGACGAAGCCACGTGTGCTTCGGAAATAAAAAAAAAATATAAAGCGTAATACGAAATTACGCTGCAAGAACATTCGAAACTACAAGCGCGATGATTAGACATATCTACTTACTCACCCTCATTCCCAATTATGGCGGAACAAGAGCAGCGCCAAAGTACCCTCCAGTAATTTTGTCAGTAAACTCGATGACAGGATCACTGCTACCATTGCCGAGAACCGACTGTCACAAGCGTTACACAAGAAAGCCGTTATGATTTTTGGGCATCAGTGCACTGCAGGCATTCACTATTGAAACATACTCTCTGCGGATAGCGAGGAACGCTCTACTCTTCGCGCGCTTCGAGCTTCCGTAAGCTGAAAACTAAAATACAAGAAACGGAATGCACATTACGTAAAATATTACCATGCAGACTAAGTTACAGACTAGGTAAGATAACTGTCGTCCGCGCACGATCACCATTGCAGCTTTGCATCGTGGAGATTCACGGGCTCTAGGAATACGTGAACCTACGCCATATTTAGGGGCAACTAAAATCATATTACATTCTTATATATCAAATTATGTAAGGTAGTGGCGCTGTTACAGCTTGAAAGAGAGAAATAAGCTTCGTTTAGTGGCTACAGGATGATTAGCCGGAGTACCGTAGGGATCAAACGGCACATCTTCAAGCAGTAACCAGGCGTAAATAAGTGCTTGATCTTATTCACTCTTTTGCGTTAGGCTACAACGTAACAACGTACTTCACGCACTAAAAGTCGATGCCCTTGTTCTCAGAACAGATCACTCCCAACCGCGATGACAACAGGCGGCGGCCAATCGCGGTAACCGACATTACAATACCGAAGCCAGCTAGCCTTCGACAAACTACTCTTACTACGAAAATGTTTGCTAATTTAGCCCCATGGTACCGTATTCGCGAAGCAAATTTTTCTTAATGTCGAAGAAAAGCTTTGTAAATATGAGACCATCGCCTAGAGTTGTAATACATCGTAGACAATACAGGCAACAGCTAATCGGTATACCGAGATTTTATCAGCGTACGCACCCGGTAAATCACGAGAAGTTTCTACAGACGAAGAGCTTCGATAGTTTAGGGTGGAGGGCGAAATCACCTGGTTCTTCCAGTGTAAAAACTACTTCTCATTGGCTGGAAGCCATTGCTAGTATCTTGATCGCTAGTATCTTGAAGCCATCGCTAGTATCTATTTGATGAACTCCTGTAGCTTGTGAAGTGCTTTGTTAATACGGGTTCTGGGTCTGTATTCACAGAAAGCTCTTAACGCTGTGAAATTGTTCTTAAGAGCGAATTCCAGCCACTGCTGATGATGGGCACACTATTAGTGAAGACGGCTGGCCCAATGGTAAATTTGACTTTTGAACGAAAATCTTTCTGAATTTCTCACGCAGGAACAAATTCACAATGCTTTTCGTTCGTATGCGTGCTGCTTGCCATTGGTCGGCTATATTCGCTAATAATATGTCCAGCATAGGGATTGGCTGGCGTTTGTTCTTACGAGCAATTCCAATTGAGAGCTTTCTCGAGAATACGCGTTCCGGGGCCGAATTCGCAGAGCTTTTCATTCGTAAGTGCCTTTGCTACTGGCCGGCCACTTTCGCTGATAACCTATCCGACATTTGCACGATTGCCGCGCGCTGACTCTTACGAACAGCTGGTAGCGTAGTGTAAGTACATTTTTTGGCCCCGTTTCGGAAGGAAAGTGCGCCAATTGTGTCTGCTTGACTCCGCCTGGGCTTCGACAAGGGCGCCCACATCTTGGCTGCCGGGACAAGAGGAACACGAGAACGCGTCGCATGCGAGCGCTATCCTTGCGTCGCCGCACTTACTTCTCCAGTGTACACGCGTGTGTCGCGAGTCTTTGCTTGGGCGATCGACCCGCTGCTCGGCAAATGAACGGGAGAGCAAGTCTAGCCGCCGTTATTTTTGCTTCCGCCACAGCGGTGAAGTAAGGGAAAGGGTGGAGGGACAGAGCTGAAACCAGGAACAACCCTTCGAGCGCGGGGGGCGCCGACCAGACGGGCCCGCGCACCGAGCGTCGCGCGCTATTCCCGCTCGATAGACATGACATCACGGACAATTTTCGGAGCTCCTGCCCCCCCCCCCTCCCCCCTATTAACACCGGCTCTCGTGAAGCGTTTGTGCGCTCGTGTTACGTGCATGCAGTATCCCGCAAAAAAAAAAGAAATACTATAGGGAACCCTGATGATATGCAGGGACTGCAAGCATTGTGGTTCAGTCGGCATGGGAAAAGTGATTAGTATGCACGAATTCGCCTGAACTTCGTCCTTCTAGCTTCGAACGGCTTTTTTAGACTGTGCAAGTTGTTCGCATCTAACTAAATATTGCTTTACAAGTGCAACAATTCGCAGTAATGCTGCAACTGCGTAGAGTCCTATTGCCCTCTGCGTTTCGAAGAACATGGTATTCCTTGGAAAGTTAGAGCGATACAGGCAGATAAAGCGCAATAAACGAAGAAGCAAGAACGTTTGAAGTACCCGCCGTGGTTGCTCAGTGGCTATGGTGTTGGGCTGCTGAGCACGAGGTCGCGGGATCGAATCCCGGCCACGGCGGCCGCATTTCGATGGGGGCGAAATGCGAAAACACCCGTGTACTTAGATTTAGGTGCACGTTAAAGAACCTCAGGTGGTCGAAATTTCCGGAGTCCCCCACTACGGCGTGCCTCATAATCAGAAAGTGGTTTTGGCACGTAAAACCCCATAATTTAATTTTAATTTAAGAACGTTTGAAGCATGAAGATCAGAAAAATCCCCAGGTGCTAACCGGCGTTTCTGTGCTATAGCTGAACGATCGTAGTGCCAGAATCGCTGCGGGTAATTTTAGTCCAAAATTCTCCTGTTATATGTACACGTGTCTGGTTCATTGTTTTCTTCCATTTGCGCACGCGCGCACGTGAATGGGTATACGTGCGTGTCCGCATAAGCGCGTGTTCCTGTGTTTGCGGATCCGTGAGCGCGTGTTGTGCGTGGATATACCAGCGCACCTCCGAGTTGTTATCCCTCGATCAGTCTGCAGCACATTCTGGTTTACATGTATTACACGTAGCACACGCTACGTGTAAACCAAGACAGCGCACTCGGTAACAATGACTGAACACGCTCTGTAACCATTGTCCCAAAATACGCCCATCGAAAGCCGCAGTGCCTTCATCAAGTTATTCGTACTGCTGCAAAAAGAAAAAGAAAAACGAAAAAAAAATTACAGTGTATGCCACACATAGATTTCGAAACACAATGTTACCAGCTCAAGACCAGGCAATTGCTGTTTGCCGGTGACCGGTCATCTTCGTCTGTAATATCTCCAACGTCACAAATGGCTGCAATCTGCTCTCATGCGTTATGTGCGGATACACGAGAAGATAAAGAAGGCTGCAAACTTTAGCAATTTCTTTGGCACTGAATTCATGTACTGCGACAGCAGTATTCTATCACAGTGCAGACCGCATTCATGTATGCTTGCTCGTTCCTCAAATAATGAGATCGCCTCCTATAAGGAGAATGGCCAAGAATCCAGTGGCTATAGAATAGTTTTGGGTAGGTTAGCGGGAGCTGAAGCTGCATAATAAAGCAGTAATTGTAGGCCGGTATGCGCCTCGTGTGACCCGTAAGCTCACATTCATACACAAATTGCGGCGTTTAAGGCTTCCTGCTTTTCAGCATAAAGGTGTAGTGTTGAAGGCCCTGAATGGGGATTATCCGCACCTCGGCGGCAATAACTTCGTCACTCGCAGCTGTAGGCCAGTTGCTACTGGCATTGCACTGCTGAGCTTGGGGTCGTGGATTGAATCCCGGCGGTGGCGGCGGCATGTTGAAGCGGGCAAAAATGCAAACATGCTCGTTCACGTAGGTATAGCTGCTTGTTACAGAAACCCAGGTGGTCAAAATTAATCTTTAGTCCCCCACTAAAGCTTGCCTTGCACTCATATCGTGGTAATGGCACGTAATAATCCCAAAACATCATTAAATTTTTAATTTCATCTTACAGCGAAACTGGTTACCTGACGGACGTGACGATTTAGCCGTATGCGTGGTCTCGGAGGAGGGGGGGGAGGAGGTCTGGGCTGGCTAACGTCCGTAATGTGATCAAAAAAGATGGAGGCACTGCGTGGTCTCGTAGTGGGGTTATCTGAGCTGGCTAAAGTCTGTAAAGCGAACAAAAAAGATAACGAATCATAGTACGGTGCAGAAAACAAAAGAAGGACACGTGATTTCACCACCTGCCGCACCTGCGCAGTGGGGGAGTTAACTCACGCTGGCCGCCGTTGCTGCTGTCTGCGTCTGCTGTCGTCTGCGCTCAATACAACGGCGCGGCAGAACACGGAGATGTGCGCCGCTGTAGCCGCCTTGGTGTGTAAGAACCCGGAGTGTGCATTGCAGGAGTAGATAATTTCAACTTCAACAAAAACGGGAAAAGTTGGGAAAAGTGGGAAGACCACGCATTGTGCGCACGGCCTAACAACAAGCCGAGTACCAGGAGAGGCGTCGACAGCAAAGACGCGACTAAACCAACGACAACGTGCCCGTGCAAAACCGGAGAATGTGGCCAGTGACTTTGCCTCCGAAGAACGTCAGCGAGAGCAGATGCGAGAGTCTAATCGTCGGCGTCGAGCGCAAGCTACCGATGATGATCGTGTACTGTAAGCCGCTCGTATGCGTCAAGCTAGGTCGTTCGAGTCTGCGTCCAAGCGGCAGAAGCGTGAGTTACCACTTCCTTCGAGTTTCACCGGGGCGAATCCCAAATTCCAGAGAATGTTTCTCGACGCGAAGTTTGGCCATAATTGCTCGGTCTGCGATCGACTGTTTCCCTGGCTAGTCCGCCACCACATGTATCGTTCGGCGTGAAAGTTTTAATAACTTCTGCTACTACCGATGGCACAAAGTCAATGACGAAGTGCCGCCTATGAAGGAGAGTAAAAGAAAATATTCAGGTAAGCTATTATGTAAACTAAATTGTGTGTTCTCACTGCTGTTGGCAGTGGCGCTGTTGACTCTCGTTGATGGGAATGATACTGCTGATGTTTATTTCGGCGTTGTATTCCGCCAGCCGCCAGATTCTCAGCGCATCTTGTATTACAGGCACGTGCCATTATTGATCTATTATTGATGTTCAACATCGGTATTCTCACACGCACCTAATTTGCGCCATCGACGCTATTTTTCCGGCTATGATGATGGCAATATTTGCACACCAACGCGCCAGCATCTTCTTAAGAACGGCTTCTATATGCGATGCAAAAACGTCAGCCTCTTCCTCAGTGTTGCCCGTTGTGGCCTCCGCAATACGTTCACAGTTGCCACCACTCTCAGAGCCTCTATGTGGAGCGTAAAATCTTGCAAAACTTGGCAGGTGCTAGTGTGGCTCGATAGCGCGGTTATTGCGTCCGTATAGCCAGTACGTATTGCTGCAGCGGCATTCGCTTGAGTCTCAGTGGTGGTGAAAGCAGATCTTTTGTTTTAGACACTTTGCCCACGTTTATATGTACTGCCTGATCTATTCCAACAACTAAGGCGTTCCACCTCTATCATAAAATTATTGAATACCATGCACCGTTACACTGGCGGGTATGTGTGCTTTAGAGATACATATGAGGGGATTATGTAAGATGCAGATATAATATTGTGATATAATACTTGATTACGCAAGACAGACGTGCACTCACTGGCTCCATTGTGTGAGTCAATATTGCGTCTTTTAAGTGCATTGAAGGGATGGTGATGAACAAAATTTTCCGTTTCTTCGCACAATGGTGATGGTGACGCTGAGGATGACTGGACGGCACAACGGTCATCGTCAGCGTAAAAGAAAGGACCGACGGGCGCATGCCCACGAATAGACAAACAAACAAACCTATTTTCGAGCTCTGAGCTGCTGCTGCAGTAAATAGTTCGTCCGGCAAACGTTATTTTGACTCGACTACAAGAGTATCATGACCGCTATTGGACTACCTCAAGCTACCAGCCAACCTCCACCAATTCTCCACCACCACATCGAACATTGCTGAGCACTGGCCCTTGACACCTTCCGAAAGCATGTCTTTCATGCCCAACTTCGTTACCATCGACCATCATATCACTGCTCGCCGGGAGAATCATGGCTGACGGAAAGGAAATGGTCGTCACAAGAGGAAGCTGTAGGCAGGAGCGTTTCACATCAGCGCTATTTTGACGACGTACCATTACCTGTGGGGGAAACTGGACGTTTTCAGAGAGTGCAGTGCACTTATAGTTTCAACGAGGTTTAGTCCTGGGCGCTGCGCCATGATAGAACGAACGCACTTGCCATATAGCAACACTTCCCTCGTAAAGAAGCTCCGAGCGTTCCCGCCGTCTTCCGTCCATTACGGTATCGAAAGTGTCGTTGACTCCGTGCTCCCGATTTCTGTTCAGATCGATGCACGGCACTCAAACGGGGCACCGGTCGCGGTTCGTTCGACTTAGTGGGCCGCGCCACTGGCTTACCTTAAGCTATTACTGCAGCACCTTGTTTGTTTGGCCTGAATTCTCTCTATTCTTGCATTTATCTAGCTAGTTAGGTGGAGCGAGTGTGTTTCTCGAAAGTGCGTCGCGTGTGCTGAGATACCACTGACCGTCGTCGTTATTTAGTTTTAGTTCCTTGCAAATGTCTTCTAGCCTATTTTCCATGGTTCGAAGCCACTGCAGTGAACTCTGCTTTCGGCGACCATGCCGATAACCTATTTGTGCGCATCGTTCGATTGAGCTGTGCGTGCCTCGCTGCCGTTGTTCTGATAAGCAAGGCTGCCTGTAACTATTCTGAGGAGTGGCTTTTATGCTAGTTATTTATCAACCAAATGAAAGTTGAATTGCTGTCGCCTAAGTTGTGCGGTGAATTCGGCGTGCTAAGTAATGAGCTCGACCACTTATTATTAAACAAACTCGCCTGCGCAATTCGAACTGGGCGAACGCAAAGGACGCTAGCATTTGTAAAGCTCCGACCTACCTGTCGTCGTTTCGTGGCTTTTGTCACTTTGATTTAGCATGCACGCGTGTTCATATTTCACCCACAAACTTTCTTTTACCTGTCAAGTATCTGTCGAATATCTGTTGCAGCAAAAAAAAAAAAGAAAGAAAACGAAATCTAACATGTCTAGTACATGCTCACCGTCAAAGAACAACATCGATTTCCTTCAGGCCTAATAGATCCGGTTGGTTTGAAGAATGAACGGTTTACTACACTCATTTCTGAATATGGTCCCGAATTTACACATACAAAAAAGTTCTTACGCTAGAAATATTTTTTGAACTGGAAGCATTGAAAATTAAGCCTGTTCTTAACAGGTCACGATATAAAGTTCGAAGGCAATAACAAGAAATAAATACCTTAGCCGGTAACAACATGCGTGGACTGGGGCGTTATAGTGTAAATTTATTCCATACTAGCTTTATGACAATTTCGTGTCATCAAATTTACGCAACCGCCGACGCAAGCACGGGCTGCGATCAGCAAATCCTCTGAAGAGCCCCGTCAAACGCTCTTCTAGTTTATAGGAGGTGAATTTTGTTTGGCTTTAAAGCGAATAGCATTGTGCCTACCGTGACAGGTTTTACTTTTCCATTTGGCTGGCGAGAGACGAGGAGCACGCAGAAGTGGAGAGGGTATCGGTGGAGCCGAGCTAGCACAGTGAAAGTAAGTTAACCACGTGAGGAGAGTGGCTCCAGTGGATCTGCTTCTCCTTGACTTGCTCGAGTTGTAAAACTTTATTTGACTATATTTACAGAGGTGATGCGCGGCTGCTTACCGGGATCTTTAGTCTTATGCTTCTTTTCCTAGCTGGGCTCAGCAGGGTCAGCTGCTCCCTTAGTTCAGGGCTCCGTTGGCCTCAGCCACCTTGAGAGCTCGCTGCACTAGACCGACTTGGTCTTCGCGGCGGTCGCTGCTCAGCAGTGCCTCTCATTGCTCCACACTTGGAGTTGTAATTATTGGAATCGCATTTGCTATATGGCATTCCCATGTAGCGTGATAGAAGGTGGGTTTCATGTTGCACCAGGGGCGTTTGTCTGCATACCGTGTAGGGTGCATTTTGTTTAGTATGTATAGGTTGGGAACGGTGCCTGTTTGAAGTTGTCTCCAGTCGACTGTCTCTGCCTTAGAGATTTATGTGGGGGTGAGTATTTCTTTCTGATCCCTCTGATGTGCGCTAGAATGGGCGAGTATTCCTTGGGGACCGGCGAGGGCTCTTCGAGGTCGGGTTAGCTGGGAGCTCGGTTTGTAGCATAGCCGCGAGCTACCCTGTCCGCCTCCGTGTTCCCTGCTATTCCCGCGTGTCCCGGCGCCCATAAGATCCTGTGTTGAACCGCGGTTTGGTGTTCAGTAGATTGTGTTGTTTCGCCTTCTGCCTCGAGGAGTATACGGAATACGGGGCAACTTACTCTGCCATTCAGCAAATTTCGGCAGGCCGCTTGTGAATCGGAGATTATGTCGAGCGATCGTCCAGTCCTGAAAGCCTTCGCCACTGCTAGAACGACAGCTACCTCCTCGGCTTCGGTTATGTTACTGTGTTGTAGTGAACCACTAGTGATTTCTTGGTGTTCCAAGCCTATCCCTGTTGCCGCCTTTCTGCCTTTCTTAGGGTGTTGCGTAGCCGCATCCACGTACACTGTGTTGTTCTTGTTGGCATAGGTTTGATGTATATAGTCTGCCCGTGCTTCTTGTCCGTCTTGGTGCAGGTTCGGGTCCATGCTTTGGGGAATTGGTGCCGCTCGGAGCCTTCAGCGAAGTTCGTCTGGGATGTTCGTTGCTTTGGACATTTTCCTTATCCTTTCGGTGTACCTAAGTTTTTGGAGGAGCGCTCTGCCCTTCAGAGTTTGCATTAGCCTCTATGTCTGTACTTTGAGTTGGGCTTCTCTGTGTTCTTGGAAGGTGCTGTGGACAGCCACAGCTAGGAGCTTGTTTGTCGACGTGCTGAATGTTTACTTGAGCGCTGTCTTCTACGCTTTGCGTATGATTATTTCTGCTTGTTGTTCTTCATACAGATTCATGCTTTGGTATGGTAGGCTGTAAGTGACCCTGCTCACTGCCAAGCTCCGTACTAACTTCAGGGTGTCTTTTTCACGCATCCCTGCTCTTCTGTTTGAGATTTGTTTGATCATCCGAGTGGCTTGTGTTGTTGTTTTAAAAAGGGATAGGGTGTGGGTTCTCCTTTGGTCACATTGTATCCACATCCCCAGGATCCGAATTATGGTCCTCTCAGGGATTTCCTGGCCTTCAAGGTACACCTTGAGGCGGAGGTGTGGTTCCGTAGGAACTGTTGGATTCATTTTGTTTCTCCATACCCTGAGTAGTTCTGATTTCTCCGTGGAACATGCTAGGCCACGAGGTCGGGAATATTGCTCAACACACGTGGCTGCAGCCTCTAGTCTGACTTCTTTTTCCCCCAAGGAGCTGTTAGTTATCCATATTGTGATGTCATCGGCGTACATACCGTGTCTGATGTCCGGGATGTCCTCTAGTGTTCCGACCTGCCCTGTCATCGCTTCGTTAAATAGTAGAGGTGATATAACTGGGCCTTGCTGCGTTCCTTTGTTAGTAATTTTGAATGTGTCCGTGCGTGCATTGCCTATTCCAATCGTGACCGTTCGGTTAGAGAGGAAATCTTTCACGTAGCCATGGATTAGTCTTCCACGGTTTAGGTCGTTCAGACCTGTGAGTATTGCCTCGTGGCTAACATTATCAAAAGTCCCTTCGTTGTCAAGGTACATTATAATGCGTTTCCCTCTGGCGGTCGCTCTCTGTAGGACCTCATCTTTGAGTTATAGCAGCACGTCTTCCGTGGAGAGCTTAGTCCGAAATCCAAACATTGTATGTGGAAAGAGGTCTTTCTCTTCCATGTAGTTTTCGAGTTGTTCTGTTAACACTCGCTCGTGCAGTTTGCCGAGGCATGATGTCAGCGAGATGGGCCGGAAGCTTTCAGCTGTAGTTTCTTCCCGGGTTTGGGAATTAGTATGACTTTGGCGTGTTTCGATTCCTCCGGGACTGTCTCTGCTTCCCAGTGGGTGTTTATGAAGATTGTGAGTTCCTGTACTGCCTCGTCGCTGAGACTCTTTCGTGATTGGTCTGTCAAGTTCTGTGTCGTAGGGTCCTTTGTAGAGTTCTTCGTACTTGGGTGGATGGTGATTTCCGAAGCACCTTTCGCGGCCTTTGTCAAGTAGTTCGGACTCTGTGCTTTCGAATGTGTGTGTGAGTCTCACTAGTGCTTTGTGGGTTTCTGTCTTGGATTTGGTTGGGTCGTTAAGTGTTCTCAGAAGTTTCCAGGTTCGGGCTGTACCTAATTTTCCTCTTTGAGAGTCACCTAATTGTTCTCAGTTCAGTATTGCTACTTGGGCAGCATATGTCTCGGCTTTAGCTCTTATGTCAGCAATATTAAGCTTCAGCTTCCTATTATGGTTTTTTTTTCCATCGCCTGACAAGTCCTCTTCTGCCTTGCCATATCCCCAAAAGGTGCCCGTCTACTTCTAGGGTATCTGCAGTTCTGTCGATTCTTTCGGTGCATTTATCGCGTACGCTGTTAAGTGTGCTGCACCACTCTGACAGCGACGTTATATTTTCCGGCTGGTCATCACTTTCTGTGCTGAAGACGTTCCAGGTTGTGATTTTGGCTTGTAGAATGTGTAGAATACAGTGGTCGCTTCCTAGTGTTTTCTGAAGATTTTCCCATGAGGTGCCCTGTCCCCCTTCAATGTATGTGAAGTCTGGACATATGTCCGTGCTTACGCTGTTGCCTACTCTCCTGGGGGACACTGGCTCTGTTAGTAAATCGATATTGAGGTCTTCTGCTTCTCTTGTAATTATGCGTCCTCTAGGATCCTAGCGAGCTGGGATCTCGTGTATTGAAGCCTCCTAGACTACTAGGGTGTTGATTTTGGCGAGTTAGCATGCTCCCCTGAGTTCGGCGAACCGAGGTCCCTTCTGCTTGGACAAGGTGTAGAGGTTTACCACGAAGGCACTACTTTTGCCTGCGTGTTTCTTCCGTTTCGTGACAATTTCTACTATAACTTGTTTTACGTTCGTATTCGGTATCATGTCACATCTAATGACTCTTGTTGTTTTGTCAACCAACATGACTACCCAGCCTTCACTCTGGCCCTCAAAGACCTCGTACCCTTGCAGGAAGGGTCTTCCTCCTGTCTCCTGGAGTGCGATAATGACTGGCGGCGTTGGGTGGGTGTCTAGATACTGTTTGAACAGGCCCTGTTTCCTGCGATATCCTCTGCAGTTCCACTGCCATATGTCTAGGTGTTCGTGTTCTGCCTGGCGTGTGATTCCCATGTTAGTTCTGAGACCATGTGAAGTTTTCCTGTCCCTGGCCATGGCTACTAGGTTCGGTCAATGGTAGGCGCTTTCCACTTTGTCCTTAATATTTCCTATTGTCAACTTGCTTTCTGAGGGAGTTTTGATCTAATTTACTTGTGTTTGTGCTGTAATTTGTTGTGTCATTTGTTATTGCATTTGCTGGAGTATTGTCATCGTGACGTAATTGTTGTCTGCTTCCTTCGAGGGTACCTGTGTTGTTTGCTCTGCGTGAGCTGTCGCTGCTTCTTCTTTCGATTTCTGAAGTTCTCGTACAAGGGCACGAAGTCCCGCCATTTCTAGTTCGTGCTGTCTTTGTTTGATTCTAAGCAGCTCAAGTTCGCATCTGAGTGTTTGATTTTCTGTCTGTAATTTGTGGTGTTCATTTGTTTTTGATTTACATAAATGACATTCCCACTAACATCAACGAAGCTGCGGCTTTTTGCAGACAATGCGTTCTTTATAACCCCCTTCCTACATCTAACGGCACAATCGCCCTACAACACAACCTTGACACTATCCCTTCTTGGTGCGAAAAATGGCATATGCCTCTAAACCTCACTAAATGCAAAGTAATATCGTTCACGCGCAAACACACCACCATACACCACACCTATCGCATTAACTCTGTTCCTATTGACCACACGTCTACTTACAAATATCTAGGAGTTCATATGACGTAATCACTTTCATGGGTGAAACATATTCCAACAATTCACTGTGAAGCTTCACGCGCACTAGGGTATTTGCGACTTAACTTAAAATCCGCATCGTCGGAAATAAAACAAACTAGAATATTTAACGTATGTGTGACCCAAACTTGAGTACACATAATCCATCTGGCATACCTCGCAAGCTTATCTCACCAATTAGAAGCCGTGCAAAACCGCGCTACTCGCTTCATTACGTCACAATATTCAAGACATATCAGCGTAACCACCTTAAAACAAACTTTGTCTCTTCCACTGCTTGCTTCACGGCGCGTAACTTCTCGTCTTTGCCTTCTTCACACTTTCTTTTACTTCAGCCAAGCAGGACATGCCCTCTTAAAACACCCGTTCAGAACATCATCCCGTTAATCTCATACTCGCCCCTTGGCGGCGATAAAGTGCCGGACGACGGCGATGAGCAGCTCATTCTTCCCCCATGCCAAAACACTTTGGAACGCACTCCCGGATAACTGTTTCGTGCAGCGACCGCAAAACATTTTGCGAAAAACTAAACGATTTTGATAATGCAAACGTAACCACCTAAGTGCCACACTTGCTTTTTTAATATTTATTTATCGCCTGGTTGATACTGTGTATATGTTCCGTTTTCTTCTTTTTTGTAATTCTCTCTCTTTTTGTACCTATTACAACGAATACGCAGTTTCTTATGTTACTTTCTTATGAAGCTGTACAACTTTGATGCACGCCTCCCCCCCCCCTTATGTAATGCCTTCGATCCCCTTAAGGTTGAATAAGTTAAATGAAATGAGTGCAAAGCAATATTGGATGCTAGTCCCGCTGGCCAGCTTACCTTGCTTACTAGCTTACCCCTGGTTCTGTTGATACTGCTGGTGTTGTTGCTGCTGCTGTCCTCCTGCCGAAGGAAGCGCCAGGAAAGACTGAGAGCGGGATCTCAATCGGCTTCTTCAGGTTTCTCTGTCGGTGCTGAACCACCATTTTCGCTGCTGTTGTTGTGGTCGTCCTCGTTGGGCGTTCTGCTCCTGCCTCTGTTTTTGGTGGTCGCTCCTGCTGCATGGCGGGCTGGACGCTGTCTTAGCGTTTTAAGACGATTTGAGCATTCCTGTGCGCCCGTTATAAGGGCTTCTCCGGACAGCCAACTTTTGGGTGAGCAGGTGTGGCTGTCTTCTGGGTTCAGTGTTACACATTGTCTGCAGGCTTTTGGATTCGGTGTAGGGCATACATCGAACCTGTGTCCTTATTGCATGCACACGTGACACAGTTGGTGGGTTGACCTGTATGGATAGCAACCCACCTCGCCGCCGTAGTACAAGACGAAGCGTGGTACCAGTGTGTCGTAGAACGTGATGACCGCTGCTTTGGAATTGCCTAGCATTCTGGCGTGTTGGACGCTGACGCCTTGCCTAGCTCTTCTGTCGATGTGCCAGGGTCGATTCCGTGAATGTCTCCCCTCAGCATGTCTCCAAGTGCTGCTACATAGGTGTTCATTTCATAATCCTGACTTTCGAGTTTGAGATGGGTAATGTGGCGAATAAGTTCTGCCGTGTGCTCATGCGGCGTGCTTACAGTTATAGATGACCGGATGAGAAGGGTGGCCCGGCGTCTGCGATTGGCCTGCTTGCGCTGCTTAGCTTGCAGTGGCTTGCCGCAAATCGTGGCGGCACGTAACAATAGATTAAATATGCAGTAAATCAGATCCAGGGCGAAGAAGAGTTGGCAGAGCGATGTCGTATACGTGTCGAAAGACTCTGACAACTTTATACTGCCACATAAAAAAATGTTCTATGCAGATAAATTCCTCCTTCACCCGGGCAGCTTCGGGTAGCCAGTGCCTGTGGGATCGCTGGGCAAACATCGTCTTCTCCTTTCGGAAAGGTGATCTCCATCTATTCTGAAAAAAATAATTGAGTTTTGTTCGGCATATAATGCATATTTAATGCGTAAAATAAACTTTACGCGGTAAGCACTCGCGGTTTTGAGAGGTTGTGTGACAGAAAGGTGAAGTTGGCGCAGCCGGAAAACATTTGACCACTAGCGTGAGCTGATAGAAAAACTGCTGTGGAAGAGGAAATAATTATTATGCCTTTGCGGCATCTAATCATGCGTAATCAGTGTGTACACGTCATATCAGATTGGGACTTCTTGCGGTTTTCGTGACGTCACGTGACTTACAGGCGAAGGGGGGCTAGCATGAAATATTTTTGACCAATCGTAGTGGACTGATTTTAGAAAAGGAATAGAAACAGTTTCTAATACCTTTGCGTTACAGCGCCCCAGAGCCAGAGAAATCGGCGGGCGAACGTCGTCTATTCCATTCAGAACGAAGTAGTGTACGGCTACTCCAAAAGAAATTGTGTTCTTTCTTTTTTTCGGCATAATAATGCATATTGAATGCATACACGTCACTTTGACGTGTGACTTTTCGGGGTTTTCTGACTTCGTTTGACAGGCATGTGACGAAAGCAGAAGTTTAATGGCAACAAAGGCATGGAATCAATTTTTGTTGCCTCATCGTGCTTAATCAGTGTACACACATCACATCGAGATGAAGAGTCTTCACGGTTTTCGTGACGTGCCGCGACAGACAGACAAATTGGGCCCAGCCTGAAAATTTCGCACCAATCGCAGAGTGCCAATGGAGGAAATGGAATAGAAACAGACCGGAGTATAGCTTTACTTTATAGCGCCGCTGGACACTTTCGGCAGCCGTCTAGACATATTTTTGTAAGTCATTATGGTACTTTAGCGATCCTATCCCGTCCACTTTCTTTACTGTAAGGTAAACTGAGGGTAAAACACGTATTATATTTTGTCTGATTAGTTGCGTGCAGCAGGAACAATGCTACGAGGCCTGCGAACGCACATGCTTGCACGGGCGAGAAAGCGCGGGACGACAACATAGCGCGGGGCGAGAATTCGTGGACGGATGCCTTTAAATGTGTTTGCCCTGCTCCTAATTGCTCCTCCTAAGTGCGCCGGTAGCTGTCGCAATGCTCCACGCTAACAATATAGACGTAGCATAAGTCGCATACGAAACGAGATCACTATATTTTAGAAAAATCTTGATCGCCAGCCTATATGATCACTTCTGATTGACTCAACGAGGAACCCTTGATTCTGTACGTACCAATGCAAAGTGTAAATTTGTCTCTTCTTTCTCATTCTTCAAAACCGTTCCCCCTAGTCTGAGTACATTGTAGCCGACCGGGCACAGCCTGGTTAACCTCCCGGACTTTCCCTTTTGACTGCTCTCTCACTCTTTCTCTCACTCTTATTCGGCCGCGCCAAGCAATGGCGGCTCATTGTTCTTCGGCGTTTCCCTGGTATACATTGGCGGCGCCATGCGCTTTCTCAGAATGAAACTCAGAGACTGTGGGCGCGTGGCATTAATCTAAACTGTTTTAGCTTTTTTTTTTTCTTCAAATTTAGGCTCCTTTTTTGTGCGTGTTGCAGTGCTTCAGCTCTTTCAACACAGCATGCAACACGGCGTGCCGGACAGCAGAACTCCAGCGTGACCGAAAGGAAACTAAGTGACAACGCTGGCTGACACACCATGTAGCCAAAAATCTGTGTATCAAACATTGAACCAACATGCACTGTCGCCGATATACGGACATGCCATGCGTTGCTCACGTTCCTCCTGCACAGTCCTGCAGTCAACACTGTTATTCGTAATGTAATGGGTGGGACATTTAAATCAGCTTGTCTTTTTTAGCACATTGACTGGAAGACGACCTCTTTAAATATTCCGCAAATATGTTCCATATAATGCTGGATGCACACAGTGAGTTAACAGGGGCAAGACATTTTGTGACTTGGCTTTTAATGCTATTGCCGTGAGCAGTTGGTCGCTGGTGCAGATCACGCAGCGTGGAGGAAGCGCCCATTCTAATTGTGCGCCTAGCTCGCCACAGCCCATGTGACGCTGCACATCATATATTAAGTGATGTGCAAGAAACCAACGCGAACCAGCATTTGAACGCAACAGGAAAGTGAAGCAGCAACGAAAAAAGGCCTACACTGTTTCCTGTCATAGATTGGGCTTTCTTTGTATATAAAGATATATCCACTGGGTATGAATCGCCGACACCGTGTGGGCATTCGTTGCATTCCGTTATCATTGAATGAAATAAGAAAATATAGCGTTGGGTGTTTGTTCAGTTATGTGGCACCAAGAATGTTTTATCATATTTTGCTCTATGCTGCCTTGTTCTAATAAACTGGGTGTAAGTAAGAAACTCTGCATTTAGTGGTGGTGGTGGTGGTGCATTTGCTTGACTGCTTGACTTACATGACATTTGTAGCCACCGGAAGTGCTAACTAAATACTTGTGTTGAAAGGTAGGATTTCATTTTAGTGCTACTTAGAGAAATTGCAAAGTGAAGCGCTTTTGTTTGTCAGCGCGCTTTCAAAGATCCCTGGGATTTCGAGTAAGGGCGCCAGGCCACTTTTGTGTATTTAAGTAAGGGCATGAGGAGTGGTGCATTTGCTACAATTTAGTTTTGGATAGCCAATGCTTCCAACGATAAAGGCGCGCTTACGCAATGCCGACCGTGATAATGTAATAAAACTTATCGCCTCAAATGGGCTTCCGTGGAATGAAACAAAACGCTACCTTCTTCAACGGCTCAGCCACTCGCAATCAGGCAAAGGGCGGAACAACACTAAAATCCGTGTATATTACGAGTTCTCCTGATTTTAGCTTTTCGCACGCCAAACTTACGTCTCGTATGATATCGAGGTAGCAGAGCTGTTATCAGCTTAGATTATGTCGGTCGGATACGACAGAAACTAAGCGTATTTAGTCCTATTATATACTACAACCCATTTCTTCTTTTCGTTTCGCATTCTTAAAATTGCTCCGAGTGTCATAATTTTGTACGTATTTTGTGTGGACGTATATGACGTTAAGATTTGTCACGCTTTAGTGGTTCAAATAACTTACTGAGCTAAAGAAGCTATTGTACAACTTCTACAGCCTTACACATCCCTAATAATTGTCGGGGCAAGCAACCCATTGGCGTTAGAAGATCTCGAGTAACTTGTACACTTTGTACTACTTCAAGAGTACTCAACCGTGAAAACGGAGCACAGGACGTTTGACTGTACTGTTACTGAAAAATACTCGTAAAAGAAAAGGGATGATATTACTGAAATACCACTGCATCTAGAGACTATCAGTTTTCAAGGAGCAACACGCTGTTTACGTTGCTACAACATTCTTGTTCGCTCCACGCTCTTGGTTAGTCCTTACGATCCACCACAATTCCTTTTTTTTTTTATATACTGACACGGCATACAAAACGTGCACATCAACAGTGCAACGCAACGCTCCAGCAGAGGTGACCGATGACGTACTTGTGGTCTCTTGTCTTCCAAAAGATGGCAAATTATGACGCGCATCTTGATACGTACGCGTAGCGAAGTACGATGTAACTTCGGAACCACGCGAGTTATTAGGCAGGTGGGTAAGAAGCCCCGGGCTTGCGACTACTGCAAAGAGAAGGGGGCAGATTGGGCGCAACTCGCGTAAGTGGGCCCGGACAACATCGTGCTGTCTCCATGAGCCGACGTTGATGGTCAACGCTCACGCCACACGATGAGACGGCGCTCGTATAACCCCGCTCGCGTGCTGCGTGCCATTACGAAAAAGCAACAAAAATGGGACTTTCAGCGAGGCGTCGGCTGCGTCGGGGCGAATGTATTCTTGGCCAAAGCGCGCCAAAACCCTTCCTGATCTCACAACCGAACCCTCGCGATATTGACCAGTAGTCATTTTCTTTTCTCTTCTTTTCGGTCGTCATGTTTTGCGTTTCCTCATGGATGCAGCCAAGTGAAGGCGGGTACGGTACTTTACCCTTTTGTGACCTGACTCTTTTAGCTTTACTAAAATTGTTTAATTGCACTATAAACTATCTGCGTACGTGATGCGGACATTAAAACATAATTTGACCTCACTTGCTGCGCCCCGGTAAAGCTTGTTGCTTAAACTATTCAAAATATTGCATAGTCTCGAATGCAATGAAAGAAATCATACTATCTTTCCTTCGCCGCTCGCTGTCTACTGGATTGGAAAGCACAATGTCACTCATTTCTTAGAAGGCTCTAAGACAGTCGTAGAATTGCAGACGCCAGTCTTCAATTTTGTTACGGCTAAGCGGACTTAGCTACGTGGGTATTGTTGTGCCACACTGCGTGCCTACATGGAAGCAACGGGCGCTTCCCCCTCCCCCCCACCCCTTGTTCTTCTGAAGGGGTTGCCTTTGGTGACAACCGGAAAAGTTCCAGGAAACTGCCGAACCCTTTCTGTGGCTCGAACTGAGGAGTCTGGGGACAAACAGCACCATGATGAATCCACCGGCAGCCTTCAGAATTCCACAGAACTGCTCGCCCCTGCCGTGGAAACCGGTGTTATGCAGCTTGAACTTCTCCTTGACGAAAGAGGAAAGCGACGCGGTTGACGTTAGCACCGGTCCTGCCTCGTTCCTGCCAACGATGGGATACTAAAAGGGATTTAAGGCCCATTGTTAGAAGAGAGTCACCGCCATCCACCTCGTTGGTCTGGTGTGCTATTCGGCTCCGCTACTTTATGCTATCACCTGCTATTACCTGCTATATTGTACATATTGCGTAAAGCTTTTCGTCTCCTCCTCGTCGGCTCCAAGAGTCCGTCTCTCGCCCACGAGCCCGAGTCGCAATAGTGGATGGCAGCTGGATTTGCGAACCAGTATCACAATGGTACGTAGGAGTGTTGAATGAATGAATTCTGGGGGGTTTTACGTGTCAGATCCACGATTTGATAATGAAGCACGCCGTAGTGAAGGACTCCGGAATAATGTTGACCGCCTGGATTTCCTTAGTGCGCCCCCAATGCACTGGACACAGGAGTTTTTGCATTTCGCCCTCATCGATATGCGGCCGCCGCGGCCGGGGTTCGATCCCGCGACCTCGTGCTTAGCAGCGCAACACCATAGGCGCTGAGCCACCGCGGCGGGTGTGCGGGAGCGTTCAGTCTCATAGAAAACGGGGTGTATAGAGCTTCATGTCCCAAACGAATGACGGTAACAGGCTGATATGCGGTTCCCAGATAACAACATGGGAAATGTTGTTATCAAAAATCACTAAAACCTGCTCGAATTAGCGATCTCCACAAGTCCTACATAATGCCAGCATAGCCAAGTGTAAATGGACACAAGAAGTCTACAAATCACTCTTAATATATTCGCATTTCTTTAGCAAAATATACAGAAAATTGGATAACGTAGGGATCACAACATTTGCTGACATAAGCGTTTTCAAATACTCCGCGTATTCACTGTTCACAATCTCATTTAGAGATGATGCCTCTGCCAATGTTTGGAGCATACTTTCGTCTGTGCGTGTGTCTAGACGTGGGGTTGCAAGGTGCGCGTTTTAACGATTTTACATGCTGTTAGGGGAGCATTCCGTAGGCGTTGCTAAAAAATCTACCTCGTGGTACTTCTCAGATACTGCGTAAGCATTCGTTCCTCTCGCTCCCATATATATATATATATATATATATATATATATATATATATATATATATATATATATATATATATATATATAAATATATATGCTTAACTTCAGCAGGCTGTGTAGTAGGACATAAAGGAGGCTTCTTCTGTGAAAATCCCACTTAACGTCGAGAAATACTGAAACCTATCCGTTGTAGGCGCAGTCGACTACCAATCAGCTAGTCCGCTGCGACTATACTCCATTTATTTTTTGTGGATGGCAAGGGGAATGATTCCAGGAAGTCCACACCCACGAGGTTGAACGGCATCCTGGGATAGTAATAGTACGGGTACCTTGAGTGCTGCAATACATTGAAGCAAGCCTTCGTGTTTCACAGGCCGTGATATGCGACGTGGACACTTCACGGCAACCCTTGACGTTGCACTGCACACTAATCGACAGTCTTGGACGAGCTTGCGTACTCGGACGAGAGTTCGCCAGAAACCTAGGTGTCCCGACGTAGCCTCGTCGTGGCATACGAAAAGGGTGTCGCGGAGGTCGCTGCGTACGACGAGTAGATCACCTCTGTCACTGGCACGTAAGCTTATGCGAAATGCCCCGTGTAAGACAGAAGGAGGACAGTCCGCGAGAAAGGGAGGCTGGGTGGCCCTTTAGGTGATCAATCAGGGACTGTAAATAATAACCTTCTCGCTGCCGTACCATCAGTTGAGAGGCGGTAACGGCTCTGAAGAAGCCACTTATCTCTTCCATGTTCAGAGCAGCAGATTTAATTGAGGCACACGAAAGCGTGTCGGAGTATTCGTGTTTGCGGCTAGACTTGTGCACAATCGTCGAGTCAAATTCCTGTGACCGCAGACTTGAGCTTCACCAATCGAGACAGCCAAACGTGACTGCCAGCTAGCGAGTGGCGATCAGTAACCACATTGAAATAACGGCTGTAAAGGCAGGGTCAAAATTTTGCTCAGACGATATTGCGCAACAAAAAACGACACGGACGTGAGAGGACGACACACAGTCGTCCTCTCACGTCCGTGTCGTTTTTTGTTGCGCAATATCGTTTGAGTAACGAATTACCAACTTGCACGGAATGCTGCTCTCAAAATTTTGCCTTTGCCTACAACAACACCGACCATTCTGAAGTGTAATAGTTGGACCCGGCGCGGGGGAGGGTGCGACTGGTATATGCAATGACACATTCACCATCGTCTCGTCGCTGGAAAAGAACAGCGCCTAGTTCGACGTTCCTGACATCTATGTGGGTTTCTGTAGCTGGCTCCTCATCGAAGTGGCCAAGAAGAGGTCGTGTCTGCAGACGCTCCTGAAGCTCTGTGAAAGCAGTTTAACTCTTGGTGGTCCAGACAAACTCTCCGCGTCGTCTCGAGGGAATCGAGTGAGCGGTGCGGGAATATTGGAAAAGTTGACAATGGAACGGCAGTACGGGGGCACACAAGCCTAGGAAACATCGAACAACGTTTTCGTATGTTGGAACAGGAAAAGCGCCGAAAGCGGTAGACTTGTCGGGGTCGAGTAGAACTCCGCCAGCACTAACGACGCGACCAAGAAACTTTATTTCCTCACAGCCGAAGTGACACTTGTGGGGCTTCAGCGTGAATATATATATATATATCGGTTGGCCTAGCAGCAGCCAGCCACGCCAAATCCGAGAGGGTAAGATAAGAACGTTTAGTTTTATTGCAGGGAATAGCAATTGCTGTGTTGGGCGGCACGTGTCCTATGGCACCGTCGATTGAGCTGTCCGAAAAGGGGCTGCTATCGGAACCATGTACATTGCCGTCTCCATCACAGTAGCATTGCGCGTGAAAATTAATGATAATGATCATATGTGCATTGAGCTTTCCGAAAGGAAAGCCGCCGCGCAGAATGTTTCTTGTGTTCGTAAAGGCCATTTACAAAGAATTTAGCGGTGCATGTGAAACCTAGGTTGACCTAGGGTCAAGGATTGCTTAATTTTTCATCAATGCGATATTCTAAAAAATTAACTGCGGATTACATTCTTTTATGACAATCATTATTATCATATTTGCATTTATGTCCATTGCAGGACAAATGCCTTTGCAAATGATATCCGATTACGCATATCTTATATCAGCAGTCCCCAGACTATGATGTGGGGTTTCCAAATGACACCACTGCTTGTGATTTCTTTTCCAACCTTTATTGGTCTTCACCTCCATTATCGCAACCCATTTTATTACTCTACTATAGCAGCGATTATCACTTCTACGCAATCTACACAATTGTGTGTTCTATTCCCTTTCTATCGGAGGCATATGGTTGAGTAAATAAAGGCGGTCGGTAGGAAAGCGAGAATTATGTAGCTCATAGTTGCTAGTCCAAATAATGGAAGTTAAGAGAGAGAGAGAGAGAGAGAGCAAATGACAAATGAGAGGTAGGGAGGTTAACCAGGACTGAGCCCGGTTGGCTACCCTACACTGGGGATAGGAAAAATGGGACGGAAAGAATAAAAGAAGAAGAGAAAGTCCACTGGGGATATCATTCAGTCACTCAGTCCAGATCACAGACGCTGACTCAATCCTGTAGCTTTCAAATATCGCAGCAGCGCTTTTGTGGCCTTTTGTAGCCTTTTGTAGCTGCGATATGCGAGGCCATGGTCCCAAGATCTTGTTCAAGGTGAACGGTTTTCTGTCTAACTGGTTGAGAGCTGTGCAGAGATCTTGTCTTTCATTTTCAAAAGATGCGCAGTAGCACAGTAGATGTTCTATAGTTTCCTCGACATCGCAGGCATTGCACTCGGCGCTATCAGCCATTCCAATCAAAAAGGTATATGCATTCATGAATGCGACGCCCAGGCATAAGCGGCACAGCATTGTTTCCTCATTACGCAGAAGCCCTGGTAACAGCCGCAGTAGCATAGAGGGGTCGAGGGAATGCAATCGATGTTGAGTGAAATCAGGTGTGTGCCACTTCTCCAATGTCATACGGTGCGCTAGCTTGCCTAAGTGTTAGGCTGCGTCAGTCCGCGATAAAGGTATAGAAACAAGGGTTGCTCCTTCGTGTGCTTTCCTAGCAGCTTCGTCAGCGAGGTCGTTGCCGGAGATACCGCAATGGCCAGGCAGCCACTGAAACACGACGTCGTGCCCTTTCGCGGTCATGTGATGGTGCATTTCTCGTATCTCCGACACGAGTTGTTCACAGGACCCGCGACGAAGAGATGATAGAAGACAATGTAAGGCCGCCTTCGAATCGCAGAATATTGCCCACCGATTAGCCGGTTGGCTGTTAATATAATCAACGGCACCTCGGAGGGCAACAAGCTCCGAACCGGTCGATGTTGTCAAGTGAGAAATCCTGTATCGGATGCTTAGTCATCGTGATGGTATAACCACTGCCCCGGAGGAGCTGGTCTGGGTGGAAGAGCCATCCGTATATATGTGGACTCGGTCAAAGTAGAAAGTGTGCAAACAATCCAGAGCTGCTTGCTTCAAGGCCAAGGTAGGCAGGTCGGTCTTCTTTTTTATCCCTAGAATCGTAAGACGCACTTGAGGCTGTTTAAAACACCACAAAGCTGAGGTTGAACGTGCTGAGGGTGTGAAGCCCGATGGAAGGGAGGCACGATGCTTGCTGACCTCGTTGGAGAAGGACGCCTGTGGTCGTGGTTCTGGCAGGCAGGCAAGAGAGCTTGATTGCATCCGTGATACATGACGAACATGGGCCCTAAGCGTGTCGGTGCTGATGTAAGTTGTGATCTTCTGGCCGTTGAATATAAAGCAGTGTTCCTTGGGGGGTGTCGAGGGCAAAGGTGTCGGTGGCACGCTGGCAGGGCCCCCCAGGAGCATAGAGTAGCCTACAATAATTACTAGAAAGAACTTTGGCGCTGCGATCGTTCAGCCACCATGGCAATGCCATGGATTTGTCTGATCTTCGTGCTTAAGTCCTCGGACGTTCTCATGGTTTTGTTTATTACGAGTTATCAGTGCCTAAATTGGCCTAGATTTCAAAGCAATTTATACTACTTTTTATGCAGAAGGTAATAAATAAAAGTAGGTAATAAGACTTTGGAAGCACACAAAGTCGCTGCTAATTGCAGTGGTTCCACCTGTCTGTGAGTCCGTGGCGTAATAGTTTCAATACCGGTTTCCTGTGCTAGATGTTTTGTGTTGGAACCTTGCTACCGTCTGTTAGTATTGGGGGCTCAATCCCATCGCTCGTAACCCGTTGTCAAGATTGGAGTCCGCCATGGATTCGAAGGTAGCTGGCCCATGCCGTCGTCCAACTTATCCACGCTGAGGACGTTGATGAAGGGAAGGACTGCTTCTCATCGAGAACGAGGATTATGGGTTTATTTACAGTATTTACATGCAGTTCATCAGTCTAGCATGACTGCAAGGGAAAGTACGTCAGTCTAACACGACTGCTTGAGAGAGTCTCAGTCTAACATGACTGCGTAAGAAAGTGTATCGAGCATCCGCACAACAGCCGTTTATAAACACTCGGTCCTCCCCCGATTCCAAGGTGGCGGAAACGTTCGTCCAGTCATCGTAAACACGCCGCCTCTCCGCGGGACGGTTTACACACACACACGCACACACAGGTTCTCGGTCCGAAACCGACATCACACGAATTTCGTAGAACTCGGAGCGGACCCCTCGCAGCGCACCCGGGTAGCCATTGTCCTGCGTCTGGGTCGGCGCGTGGGAAGGGGCCTCCGTCGACGTTCCCGCGGCATAGCAGAACAGGGCCGCGTTGGTGGGTTCGGTAACAATAGTTGGCCCGCCGAACGCATTCAGTTACAATGGCGATTTAGTGACGCCATGGCTAGAGGTTTGCGACGGCGCTCCAGGAAAAGATGACGCCCGCGCTCGCAACTGGTTGGCAAAACTTGCACTGCAGCTGGCCGTTCTTAACATGTCGCACAATATTAGTAATGTTTATCTAATATTTTTTTTACCGCAGCACTATCTTAAAATGTTCACTTTGAAAAGTTGTGAAGCCATTCAAACACAGAAAGACGAAGCTCAGGCAAATGCATGTACTGCCCATCATTTCCATGCTGGCTGACCTGGCCTGCTTGCAGCTCCCGTAGACACTAGCGCCACAGTTCCCCATATTAATTGTATGAAACTATGTGCCGAGGAAGCCCAACGAAGATGGGCTGAGTGCCCTTAGATTAGCAGCAAACGCAATCTCCCGCAGGAGCGTGGACGCCAAAGTCAGCGTCCATGAAACGCTGACTTCATACGTTGAGACACGTGGGAGCACAAACACTGAGAGGTTTAGTATGCCCCCTGTGCTAACCAAAATGTCTATCCACCCAATACACTCAAGCGCTACAGGCACTCATGCACTAAATGCTATTAACTTGCGTCGGTATATCTTATACAAGCGCTGTAGACGCCAATTCTGCAATGTAAACTACCAACGTCCAGAGCGTGCCACATGGCAGTGCTACAAACTACGTGGTTTATGATCCATGTTTTAACAGTGCTTATAAAGAAAGAGAAATGTTGTTTCTGTCAGGTTCTTTAGCGTGGTGTTGCGAGAAACTCGAGTCTTCCCATACGCGTTACAAAGAAACGGGTCTGACAGCGACTGGAAATGGCATCGACACTATAAGGTTCAAGTTTGTCAATTAAGTAGGCGAAGAATTCGAAAACCTTTGTGCAAAGCCGTGAAACGCTGCGCGCTGTGGCTGTCACCGTGCTTCAGCCAGGCACCGGCGCCTCCTTATCACACATACAGTGTTGCTACAAGTACCAACTGGGCGTACCTGCCAATGTTCCTTTGCCACCGCGAGCAAACAGTCGAAGTTTATTCAACCAATACACGCAGGTGCTGAAGGCGCTTGTGCACTAAATGTTCTTAACTTTCATCGTATATCTTACACAAACAATACAGACGCGAACTGAACAATTGGATTTGTGAACGCGAAAAGCGTCAGTTCCTACAAAACTGATATTGTCACGCGGCACCCACAAAATGTTGGTAGATTTGGGTTCCTCCTAGCAGACCTCCAAAGTGCAGCCGCCGGTTAAACGCCATCTAAAAGCAAGAATGACAAAATTGGAGGCTCAGACAGACATATAAACAGTTGTGATTTATTCAACTGACGTATACGCAAGGTAAACACGGGGCAGTCGAGGGATGGAAATTCGAGACGATGAGCAAAACGAGAACAAGGTAAAAGCGGGAGCCAACGCTTCGACAAGTGGACTTGTCTTTTTCAAGGCTCAAAAGACAAGCGCACTTGTCGAAGCGTTGGCTCCCGCTTTTACCTTGTTCTCGTTTTGCTCATCCTCATTATGGGGTTTTACGTGCCAAAACCACTTTCTGATTATGAGGCACGCCGTAGTGGAGGACTCCGGAAATTTCGACCACCTGAGGTTCTTTAACGTGCACCTAAATCTAAGTACACGGGTGTTTTCGCATTTCGCCCCCATCGAAATGCGGCCGCCGTGGCCGGGATTCGATCCCGCGACCTCGTGCGCAGCAGCCTAACACCATAGCCACTGAGCAACCGCGGCGGGTAGTTTTGCTCATCCTATACGCAAGATGAGTTTTGCTCTACGATTCTTGATAATTACGTTTCCAAGCAAATTCGATGTTGTGATGCTTGCTGCGTCGCTGCCCACTGATGCTCTGACGGCGTCAGCGCACAACGTTGGCTTCACAGATTATAATTTATGGAAATTTGACGACGCTAGACTGCTTATACGCCACCACCTACAGCTCTCATACCTGGATGAGTGTTTAGGCAAGGAATCGTACTCTACGCCAATCTCTGGCTGTACTTTAACACGCCGCAATAGGTCTCTATCGCTCAACTTACGCACGTTATTTTCACACATCGCCTTCACCGACAAAGACGTGCACCGAGCTCTTCGTGTCTGGCTTGTAGACACTACAGCGAAACGCTTGAGCGCTTGCTGTTAGAATGTCCAACTTTCTGCAGTTCTCGCGGTGTGCCACTGAACAAATTCCAACGTCTTGCTCGAATTGACCTTAATGATATATTGTTTCCACAATGTCGTGCTTCAACTCCATATGACACTCAAGAAGCTGTGCTGGAACTCTGGTCAATAGACCATCCTGTGTAACGCCCGTACTCTTCGGGTGACTGTGTTATGTGTTCCTTCTTCCCCTTTTCTTCCTTTATCTCCATCTTCTCTCTTTCTTTTTCTTTCCTCTAAAATACGGGGGGAGGGGGGTTCAGGCCGATTAGAACACGGAACAGTTAGTGTTCTGTTCCTCACGTGCCGTCGGTTGGGGTTATTGAACGTAAATATAAATTATGAAGAAGAAAGAGGCGGCGAAAGTTAAGCGCGAAGAGGAGTTGCGGAGCAACGGTTCCGTTTTCATACGGTAGATGGCGACACTGGGCTGTAGAGCTAAATTCTCCACTCGCATATCTTGGCGTTCAGAGGGCGCTACAACCTTTGCCAGCTTTTTGCGAGCTTATGCCAGCTTTTCTGCTTCGTTTTCGCGCATATCTAGCACGCCCATGGCATCGGTTCACGCGTGTTAATAGACTGTAAGCTTGCGTACCAGGTTCACACAGTCAACTGGGATTGTAATCAAAAGTAGCACTTTGGCGTACCTACTCACACAGACGATGCTGTTAGCAAGAGCTCACTAACATGCAGTAATCTTTGAGGAAGTGGCACATAGTTGTTCCCCTTATGATCGCTATGCATGTGCTTCATCGATTGCCATATGTACATATTCATCAACATTTAATCTTCACTTCGTCACTCATCATAATCGCCCGAGTTCTTAGCTGGACTTGGCGCTATCGCAGTGGCTACAAAGCGTTAGACAGATCAGCTGGTCTACATTTTACAATACTAACGTGTTTTAGGAAACACCGTAACATTCTTATATTTTCGTGTGTAATCGCGTAACCGCAGCCCCATGTAAGATAAGACAGGATACTTTTTTTTATCTCATATCATATCTACACGTTGTGTGAGAACACTCTGTGCGAAATGTAGTGGATAGATGCTATCCATGATGATATCCGTGAATGGTACACTCTCCCTCAAAATGTGCTTCTCAAGAATGAAAACTTGGGGTAAAGCGAAACTGTTGTCGTCATATCTTTTGTACTCTTGTGGGAAATAAAAGGTATACGTATTTTTCTTCGAAAGTCATTTCATTGACATCGTGCAAGGTGTGGAGAAAGCACTCGTGACGTCTCGTATGAAAAGTCGGCTAGTCAACCGTCAAGTTAAAGAAACTGGAAATTGAATACTTGAGTCCAAAGTACTCCCCCGTCCCCCTCTCCTTCTCCCAACCCCTCACTTCCTTCTGGCTCGTATCTTCTTTCTTGCTACATCGAAGACAATATCGATTCATAACCAGAGGAGGTCATGAGAAGCCACGCACTTATTCTTCTGCACGTTGTCGCATACTGTGAAAAAGAAAGCATTTGTGATATAGTTTTTGAGGTATCGTTTGGTCCAGCGTTAAAATTTACTGCACAGTTGACAATCCGTGTCCGACCATAAGCAAAGACTAGCACCACATACGGGCTAATCAACGAACTAAGGGCGCCCATGTAATCCTGTTCGACGCATACAGATGGCGCACTCGTCTGCCCAGCTTTACCTAGCGGCACCGGACTAGTGCTGACCTTATAAAACATATTCGTTTACAGGACAGGCTATTCTTTTATCCGTCGGGGTGACTTCGTAAAAACTCTTTCTCGAATGAACGTGCTCTTTAAGTCACCAATTTAGGTTCGTTTCAACTAACCCATATATCTTGATATATCTGCTTGATCTCGTTACTCTATCGATTAGTTATAAGAAACGCTCATTTTTGTTGATTTGATTAGATTTATTTGGGGCATCAGGTGGATAGTTTACGATCATCTGCTACCTGCAACTCATTAACGCTTATGTGTTCTTTTTTTTTATTAGATGCAACAATATTTTTAAACATCGCCTGTGACAGATAACATAATTCTAATCCTCGAGCTAAATTACTCGATGAGGTGGCCCATCATTTCTTAGAGAAATCAAAATGCTTATTGAATAATTAACATATTTACACTTTTTTTTTACTTCCTTTATTACTTACTTTGAGGCACATATTTCACTTTACGGATTGTAGCTGGTGTATTGGCGAGGCGTATCCACTTGGAACGAATTCTCCGGACTCTCGGGAATTCTCGGTCCCACGAAATGCATCGGCGTTCCATTTGCCTTTACCCTTTAGTCCATAAAGCCGCGCTTTCGTAAAGAGGTAAGTGGAACAACTGCATTCTATAGCGCAAAGTTTAATGGTGCACATATCGAAAACAATAACATCCTCAGAGTTTGTTCTAAGTCGATACGCCTTGCAAACTCACTCGCTACAATTCTCAGGAAGATATATGTGCTGTAAACTAATTAATTAAACGTTAATTGTTTAATTATGTTAAGTATTCAATTAAGTATTTTTCTTTTTGTAGAATTAACGGCCACCTCAACGATTAATTTAGCTGAGGAACTAAAATTTTGCTACCTGCCACAGACATTCTTGCTTGTTTGTTTGTTTGTTTTTAATTTTGGCGCAGTTAAAGGGGTCTTGAACCACTTGTTATCGAAGTGGAGAAATGCATTTGAAGTCAAGATAGGCTATTTCAGGAATACTTTGCCGCAAAACGTAATTTTAATACGTTCAGCAGAAGCGAAGTTTCTTCTTTCTTTTTTTTTTTTTTTTTTTTTTGCAATCAAACACGGCCTCCGCTGTGCTACCGTTCCTTCTTCAGTGCCTTGCACTGCGAAGGCTACGGCGCAGTGGGGCGTGCCCACAACGCTCCGCCTTCTAAATGTCACCGTGGCGCGCAGTTCAAATTTGATTTTGGATGTTAACGTAGACGCGACGACTTCCGCCTTTGGTGCCTACGACGCGCTAAACATAGGCCAAACGCGGATGTCCTCAGCGAGCCGCAGTGCGCTTAGCCAGTGAACTCGTGGCGGCACCCCGCGGTGGCCGCGGCATCTACGCCATGTAGCCAACCGAAGCTTGATCTCAGCTATCGGCCAATAGCAGCTGCGTAATGGAATCCCGAAACAGTGCGTCTAGAAGAGAGTGAGAGCAGGGCCTTCTGCTGAAAAGAGAGCGTTTGAGAGAAAGGTGACTTCGCAATCCGCTTGTGAGCTCCACGCACAGCGTATGACAGCAAAACTTGGCTGAGATGCTCACATTAGCGTATGCTACCCGCGGACTACGTTATTTCACCAAGCCCAAGGGCCTCCTTAAATAAAAAAAATAAGTACGCTATATATATAGGGGTCAAGGTGCTTCACGCAGAATGGTGGAACGCGGAGAGTTCCAGTCTCACTCAACATCTTCCCCAACATGCAGCTTCTTTCAGATCCGTGAGATTATTAGAAACGCGTCTCTCCGCCCACATGTCGCAGTCGAAGCGTTTACATGAATTCGAAAGCTGTGTGTCCACATTACTTGGCGCATCAGGGTGATTACTATGAGGCAGCGTGCACGTGTGACGCACGAACCTCGTGCAAAATTAGCGAGAACCTGGTTCCCGCGCAAGTTGCGTTTGCACCGGTGACTAGAGCAGGGGCACACATGGCTGCAACCGTTTCCGTCCCTCCCTCAATGCGATACGCCATGTGTTTGCACCCATCTCGTGGGGACGACTTGCCCGCCGTCTCGAGCTGTCTTCTCTCGCATCAATGCGACTCGCCTTTTTTCTTTCTTTTTTTTTCTCGAATACTGTTTGCCCTTTTCGGACTGGTACAGGGTGGGAGGATTGGCACATTTTGTCAACACATAAAGCAATGAAACAAAATAAATACATCACGAGAGGTATATTTCCAGTTTCCGTTCAAATGATTGTACAATCATTGTGTCATGAAAAATCTGTACATCAAGGGCATTCTAGTCTTCAATTGTCTTAACAAGGGGAGAATATTTAAAAACATCAATTCTGGCATTGTAAGGCATAAAAACATAAGGGTGATTTACACGGGGAGAGACTCTGCCAGGACGTAACAAACAGCGCGACAGATCTAAGTTGAATTTATTAGTAGAGAGCTGGTACAAAAACTTCAGTCGTGCGATTTTTCTCCGTGTTGCCAGTGTCGATAAATTTGCCCTAGCGAGCAAAGTGGTTACGGACTGCATTTTGCGATACGCTGAAAAGATAAACCACACTGCAAGTCTCTGAATGCGTTCAAGTTTGTTAATCTGATATTGCTGGTGAGGCTCCCATATAGCACGAACATATTCCAAAGAAGGGCGTACAACGGCTGTATACGCCGTAAGTTTAACTGCAGGCGTTGCATGCGCCAATTTTCTTTTCAAAAATCCAAGTTTTCGCTGAGCAGATCAACATATGTTATTTACATGATCCTTCCAATTGAGGTTATTTCAGATGGTGACACCAAGATACATTAGTTTTACCATGCGGGCTATTTGTTTGTTGCGTACAAAGTAATTAGAACACAGTGGCATTTTCTTGTTCGAGACAGTCATACACGCGGTCTTATCAAAATTAATTTCCATATTCCGTGTGGAGCACCAATTGTGAATTACTTCCAAGGATTTATTAAGTAATTTTAATCATCTACTGATTTCAATGAGCAGTACAATATACAATCGTCCGCAAATAAATGAACCTCAACACTAGTATCTATGTGCTCGGCTATATCATCAATATAACTCAAGACTAATATCGGCCCCAACACAGACCCTTGCGGTACACCAGAAGAAACGGGTAAACTTTGGGAGTGTTGACCATTAATTTAAACTAATAGCAGCCTATTTGACAAGTACGCTTGAATCCAATTAATAATTTGTTCGTTGACACCAAAGTCATAAAGCTTGCTGATAAGCTTCCTGTGACAGAACTTATCAAATGCCTCTGACATATCAATTGAAATTACGTCAACTTGCGCTTTCGAGTTGACTGCCTCAGCAAAGCTGTGGATAGTTTCGAACAGTTTGGTCACAGTTGATAGACTTCTTCGAAAGCTATGCTGCTTATTGTAGAAAAGATTATTATTTTCTATGTACTGAACTAACTCCTTAGCAATTATGTGTTCCAGGACCTTGCATATTGTGCACGTAATAGAAATCGGGCGATAATTCCCAACGGCAAGCTTGCTTCCAGATTTGAAAATTGGTTTTGCCCTTGCCACCAGCCAGCCAGTAGCTATAATACCGCTATGAAGCGATAACGAAAAAAGCTTTTCGAGAAAGCATGCCACCCACTCAGGGTAACGTTTAAGAAAAAGGTTCGGAATCTTATCCGGGCCCGGTGACTTTTTGTCGTCTAGGCTTAGCAAGGCAACAATTATACCTTCTTTCGTGATAACAATATCGTTGTCGGAAAGATTCATGTCCGAGTGTTTTACGACAGTACTATCATCCTTTGAAGTGAATACAGAGCAGAAGTACTTGTTAAACGCTTCAGCAAGGAGGGAGGTTTCAGAACATGACATATCATCTATACAAGAACGGCTTCGATTGTGTCTCTACTCTTTGACATGTACCTCAAATTCCTGCGGCGATTATTGCATATATTTAGTCAACGTATTCGAAAGGCAAAAGCTTCTCGCTTTTTTTTAACATCGCTACGCACTTGCGCACTGAGGTTACTGATATCTGTCGCATCTCTTTGAATTCTCTGACGTGCACGACGCAGTCGCCGTTTTAGATGAATAATATCTCGTGTTATCCATGGGTTTGGCCTATCAGTCCTTTGTTTTATGGGGAACATATTTGAGCAAGCAATCATGTACGACTCCCAGGAAAGACGCCAGAGCCCATTTACGTCTTCATGATGTGGCATTTCATCGACGCCGATTTCCATGCGGTGGAGAATTGATGTGTCGTTGGCTCGAAAAAAAATCAAATACTTTACTAGCCGATTTCTTAATTAAGAGTTTATTGCTGACCTTAAGAGACGCAATTACTGCTTTGTGCTCGGATATTCCTTCTTTCACATCAATTTCGACCAAACGTTCCCTCGGATAGAAACAATAAGTCCGACGTCGTCGAACTTGTCGCACGTGCTCGCGTTGGAGACGAGACCACCTGCATAAGACCGGGCTTAGCCATTGTTTCTAACGTACTGTGCATGAATCCTATCAGTGGAACTTGGGGTTCTTGCGTCTCAATCTACACCAGGCAAATTGAAGTCACCAGTGATTATTATTCTCACTTTCTTGCTCAAAGTTGTTAGGTAATTATCAAGGCTTTCAGAGAATTCCACCGAACTACCAGGAGGCCTATAGATGACGGCCACTAACAATACGGTATTTCCAAGAAATAACCGGCACCAAGGGTTTCATGCCCTTCAAACGACGGTAAGAGCTCGTATTTTAGTGGTTTCTTTAACAATAGCGCAACGCCTACCCCCCCCCCCCTAGTTAATCTGTCATTTCGCAAGATTATATAGGAAGATGGAAAAACTTCATCACACGCGATATCAACTCTCAGCCATGTTACTGTAATAGCTATTATGTCAGGGTCATGCGTTAAGGCGAATCCTTCAAGCAACTCCGTCTTATTCACAATGCTTTGGGCATTCAAATTCACGAGGCGTATTTCATGCTGCTCCTCTTGTCAATCACGGTTCAGCGAATGGTTTCTTTTACTATCGCGCATCTTTACCCGCGTGCCAGACTGTTCATCCCACAAGTAGGCTTCATCATCCACAAGAAGTTTTTCACCCACGAGCTTAACTTTGGCTCCCCGACTTTTATCGCCCTTAGCCGTTTCCCAAAGGTGTGTTCGCTTTTTCAGTGTTTCCGGCGAGTAATAATCGAAAATGCTTATTTTTGAGCCTTTCAGTTTATGGCAATTCTTGAAAAGAGCTACCTTTTCATTGAAGTTATAAAGCTTCATGATTACTGGCCGATCCCGGTCATCTTCTTCCCAAGCCTGTGAATTCGCTCTACTGACGACACGTCAACCTCAAGGCGGCTCAAAAAAATGTCTTTTAATACTTTGCGTTCAATATCGTGACGTGTTTCTATCGCGCTTGCCTTGACACCGTCAACTATGACGTTATTCCGCCTCGATCTGTCTTGTAAGTCAGTTATCCTTTCTGGTTGGTTTCTGATCGTCCGTTCAAGATCTCTAACTGTATTTTCAAGTTCTTGTACCTTATTGCACACATCTTTTAGGCTATGTACTTTATCTTCAAGGCTTATAAGCCTAGCCTCTGCTTTTGTTTGGTTGGCTAACATTTCTTTAAGAATTTCCTCAACGATAGGACCCGGGTTAGTTTCCACATACCCGGAAAGCAAAATTTCTAAGTAGAACCATAACTTACTCAAAATTTCACGACACTTCAAAGGGAGCGGCAGCACAATAATGCAAGGATCGTCTGAACGAAAACGTCATACGTAAGGATAGTAACGAACCTGTAAAATAACCCAGGCATATTTAGGCGACATGGCCGCTCCAGCGCTGCCAGTCCCACTGAAGGTAGTCGGCTGCAGGACAGGCTTTACCTGCTTCCAGGCCGTCGGTGGCGTCCCTGCGGTTGGATGATGCCACGGGGTGGCGCTGTTCTCTTGAAGATCAGCTGGCGTTTCCAGCAAAAAGGCAGTTGTTCCGTTGCTTGCACTGACGTAACTCGTAATCAGCGGCAATATGTGCAAAATAACCCAGGCCCATTTAGGCGACATGGTCGCTCCGGCGCTGCCGCTCCCACTTGCGCATTACCGCCGTTTACATCAATTCGATGCGCTAGAAATGCGATGCGATGCGCGTCTTGTACGCATTCGAGTAAACGCCCAATGTGTGCTTGTGCACTTTGTCTGCATGTGTGCTGGGTGTGTGCGTGTGTCATTTCGCCCCTGCCAATTGCAGGCGCAAACGAAGAGTAGGGACTATAAGCAAACAACTATAACCATCATTTAAAAAAAATGTCTCTGTATCAATACATTCTTTTGTTTGCCCTCTTATTTTCGTCAGTTCTTCATGAACGGAGGTGGCAAAATGTTTTTTTTTTAAGAACTATTTGGCTCAGGGGGCTATACAAGTTGGCGAACTAGCAGGCCTGATAGCCAGTGCATATTACGCTCCACAAGAGCGTAACATCTGAGTGTGGTATCCGTAGGCCGGTGAACTTGCTCACGAGTTGAGTCACTCAGATACAATTAGATACAATCAAGTTTGTGAACTAATGGAAACACGTATGTGTTTATTTATCTTTTATTAAGAATTCGCCATGCTTTGTGAAAGATTTACGAACCATATTGGTGCCAAGAGATGAGCCACCTTTGAGTTTCAGTAAGCCTCAGTGAGTCTAAGAGTGTTTGAGTCTGCGCAGGAGTCAGACCGAGTGAGTCGGAGTACCGGTGAGACCTAGTGAATCGAGCTTCAGCGAGTCTCATTTAATTCGAACAAGTTAGATTGACATGTGATTGATATTATTTTTACGTCTAGAAAGCACGAGTAACGCTTAATCCACATCATCGCAAGTGGATGTTACTCTAGATCCACGAGCAGAGTCCTTTGTACCAAGTAAGCCTGCGTGAAGACATGCGAATAAGGGACATGTGTCCATTAAGTACAACGTTACGAACATAACGTGTCAGTTAATACAGAAAACTAAGTAAGAGACTTCGCGAAGCACAGTCCACTCACCAGAGAACTCGAAATACATTGTTGAAACAATCGATTATCTTACAGTGCTTGGGAGCTCGCGACATCCCCACCCCTTCCAGACCTGTCAAACGTGCAGGCGTAGGTAGACACGCACACGCGTACCGGTTGCGTCTGGAGCTGGCCAACGCTACTTGCTGATTGTGACGTCATACAAATAAATTTTAAAGTTGCGTGCCCTTAAGGATGAAAAAACCTCAAAGCAAAAGTGCTTACTGTGAGCTGGTGACTATGATGTCTGCCAAGTTATGGGCCTGCGAATTTGAATCAAGTGAGTGCATACTCAAACTCACGCACAAATGACGTATTTATGCTTCGGCTAAATATGCATCTCGTGAATGAGTTTGTGTAAGTGGTTATTTTGCCGGCCTATGGCACCAGTTTCATTGGCAAAACATTCCCAAAGCGCGCCAAATTATTAAACAAACAAACAAACAAACAAGTGTTTCTACGGGTTCATCAAGTTAAATGTATCAATAAAATTTAATTATGTAAAGAAAACACGACCGCACTACAAATAGGGGGATGCAATTAGACAAGTCGGGATGCGCGCCTTCTGGGAAAGCGTACTAATTTCGGATGCCATTGACGTGCTGCGCGTACAGGTGCGCCCACACTAGCGGGAATAACGAGTGCGGCATGTCGCAGGCGGCAGGACATGCCAACAATGGCACGGCCGCATCTGCGGACGTCTTTGCAGCCGCGACTGGCAAGCGATTCGCTCTCAGCTGCAATCGCTGCGTGAGACCAGCCATGCCGATAGAACGGCGTGTGTAAACTGCCCGCGGTGCTTGGCCACGCGAGTGAGTCGGCTGGTCGTCATTGGTCTCCCCGATCGGCGGCGAGCGGAATGCCGCAATAACCAGATCCGATACCCATTCGCTCCGCGGCAGGAAAATGTTGCCGCTCGCATGTTCGCCGCAAAGAATGACGCGTGGCATGCTACGCGCTTTTTTAATGCGTAAGCATTCTAGGGCTACGGCCTCGGCAATCTGTCCGTCCGTCCGTCTGTAACGTGTGTCACGATGGGCGCTTACACAGGCATACGTGGGGTCATGTGGGGGTACATGGCACATATGCGAATGCCTTATGAATACGTATGCATGAATAGTAGTCCCGTATTCCCATTGCGCGTCCCGTAGTATGCATGAATGCATACTTTTCGGCCCTGGTACGGCCTTCGTCAGTCTTACTATATATATATATATATATATATATATATATATATATATATATATATATATAAGAGAAGAAAGGAAACCGAGGGCCGCCCGCTTTTTATTAGACATGTGATACGAAGTCAACAGTCAGTGAAACCAGGGACTGAAAATTATCTGCGGTTCTGAACTGACTCTACTAGAACCAACCCTGGGAATGTTAGCCAGCGCCAGCACTCACAAACCCTGGCGGAGGATGGGGAGCATCCTTTTGCCGCAGGCGTCACGTGTATGTGAACTTTTGGGGGGAAGGCAACTGGTGAATAAACCCATAGACACAAGCTACCTGAAGGCATCAAAGCTGCCGGATTCGAGACCCTCGCTATGTAATGAACGAGGAGAAAGAAAACCGAGGTGCCCGATTTTTATTAGTCATATCACAAGAAGCCAACAAACAATGACACCAAGGACAGCACGGGGGAAATTGTCTGCGCTTCTTAAGTGAAATAAGAAAACGTAAATAAATGGAAATTTATCTGCGATTTCCCATGTGTTGTCTTTTGTGTCATTGGTTCTTGGGTACTTGCGATATGACCGCACGCGCACACGCACACGCACGCACATATATAAGATGTATCGAAAGATGGAGAGTGACGCTACACATGAGCGCCTAAAAAGAATGCTTACGCACTATCTGACAAGTACCACTAGGGAGTTTCTGAAGCAATCTTTTTTTCTGCTAGCATGGACGTACCTTACAGCGGCACGCACGCACGCACGCGAATTTCGTATCCAGCGCGTTCACGGACTGAGTCCAACAGCCGCCGCGACCCCTGTTGGTGGCGCGTCGCACTCATTCGGGTCTCGGCCACATCCTGCGGCGCCGTATCGATCGCTCTGTTCGAGCCCAGCAGCGAAAGCTGCCGCAGCTAGCCGTTCCCCGGAACAGGTCTTTTCCCAACCCACGGTGTAGCTACAGGGCTGCTTTCTCATTCCCCTCGGTTCCCTGTCTCCTCTTCCGCGCATGCGCAGTGGGGCGTGGGAGAAGGCGAGCGAAATACGGGAGAAGGACGCCTAGGTGGAGAGAAGGAACGAGGAATGGTGGAAAGGCGGAGACCGGGGAGAGGCAACAACGTCTACAAAAGGAAGTATCATCGCACTTAAGAGGAGATGGGGAGCCTCAGCCGGCGCTCCGGCATCGTCTGCGGGCCCCAGGTCGCACGCGAGCGCGCGGAGAGGATTTCCGCGAAACTAGGTCGCCCGAGCTGGGTCACGGGGCAACTCTGGGCCTCGAGGTCATTTGCAGCCCTCCCCAATTCCTTTCGTGTTTCCTTCTTTCGTTATTTTTTCTTAATTTATACGTATGCTGCTGCCCCGTATTGCTACCGTCGTTCTCCTGGCGCAATCGGAACTGCACTCCAGTTCTAGCTAGCGCATTGAATATGTTTCTCTTTCGTCTTTTTTAAATAGTCTAAACATACTTCTTATTTTCTTTTCCTTTTTCCTGATTACGTCTGACCCGCGTGCCCGAACACTATTACACCGTAGCAATCCGTCGTTCGAAATGATCCTGCGCAGAAGTGGTCATCGCCGTGCCGATATGGCTACTGCAGTTTTGGCATGACAGAGCCTGTGACCCGATATTGCGATTGTCGGAAAGTAAAACAAGCGCCCACAAAAAAAAAAAGCACACACGTTTATTGAGGAAACCGCTTCGGGTTGTTCTTGTAGCTCGGCGGCGAGATCGTTTCGACTGCTCGAGAAAATTGAGTGTGGCGTAATTGTCGCATTTCGATCATGGTAAGGAGCGGGAACATGTTGGGTAAAGCACTTAAAACGCGATAAGGAAGGAATACGGAAGAACGTAATTAATGTATCTCACCTTTCTTATTTATTTTTCGCGCACCAACACCAGCGGACGTTCATCGGCTCCCCTTCTTTCGCAAGTTTCTCATTAACGGGAACAATGTTGTTTCTTTATTCACCGTCCTCTGCACTGATTACATAAACTTTCTATTTCAGCAGTTAGTTCAACCTGGAAGTTACTCGCAGCTTTCATTATTTCCATCCTGCGGAACAATAGTTATCGCACAGTTATGACGTAATCAAAACAGGTAACAATAGCCTACCATTTTTGTTTGCGCATGCGCAGATATTCATTTTACAATGGGCAGGGAACGCCCCTTACGATGCAGAACTGTTAGCAGCATCATTTCGTTATGAAAGATGGACCATTATTTCGACTACCGCTCTCAAGTAGCGGAGCTTCACCGCACCACATTCACCGTGGAAAGCGAAGCCTCAGTAAAAAAGTGAGATTTCCACATGTCTACTCGTAATTATCCGCTGTTTTCCGCTCACAAAATAAGCTCGCTTTTTTGTTCCAGCGACACAAAATAAATCTAGACACTTTCTGAACTTTGTTGTCAGTATCGCAAAGTACGACTAGTGAACTCATTCTTTTCCTATACGTCATTTAATTGCAAGCCGTCGGGAACACCCCGAAAGAGTACGCCTAATACCATACCTAAAGTTATAACATGAAGCACTGGCATTAGTTTTCTTTTTTTCACTATTCTGCTTTCATTGGTATAAGTTACATGGCGAGATTTTTAGTAAATGGCGACCGTGTTCCGGAGACATGCTGGACAACAGCTGTGTTGTCGCTTAGAAGAAAAAAAAAGGACTTTGGTTCGTTGCCACACGGCACGGTATCAAATCACAGACGTTCTTGGTTATTATTATTTTTTTACTTTGATGCGATTTGTGCATACCAAGTCCAATACCATTTTAACCGAAACAAAAGGTAGTAGTTCCTGTTTTCATCCCACACAGCGTGGTATAATATCGAAGACTAATTTTTCTAAGTCAGGTATTCAGCTGACAACGACTTGGGATACTTTTCTATTTATTACTCCACAATTAAGGAAATGAGCCATACAGCAAAATGTTATCGTTCACGACAAAATTCTTCTATTCAAAGGAGTAAATCTGTCAACGTCATTTTAACATTTACATTGCTTAGGTCGGCAATATAAGCAAGCACTCCCTCACATACACTCACCACAATTTTTGCACGCTATGTACTCGTTGATGTTCCTACTCATGCAATCAATAAGGAATAGCCGACAACACAAAGATATCACGCAGAGGGGCACGTAGTCGGGGCCAACTAGCGATTTCTCCATTCAAATAGATGTAAAACGCAGAAAACGTATTTTTTTAGACAACCACTGCGGCCGGTTTGACTTAGCTTTGTAGCACTTGAGAGAGAAAGTTATGTTCTTACATTTCTATGACGCCGAACTTTGATTTATGATTTAATTGTCTCACAAAAAGTACTGTTAAAGTGGCAAGCTTTAAGCAAAATAGAAGCAGAAAGTTTACAAATACGTAACCCTGCGCCAAAAGTAGATATTGTAGTTCTGTCAACTGCGTCCCTTGCACTTAAAGTGGACAAATGGGATATAGGAATTTATAACCTATGGTAAACTGTTACAATGTTTACGAGGATATTTCAAAAGTCTTACTCACAAATTAGTGACTTACTGGAGAGCGGTGTATGATACATCAGTTCTTTCTACTTTTTATATATTATTAGGTGCCCTTTATAGCATTATGGTATCACTTTTATTACTGAAGTACACACTTGTAAACTTGATACTTGAGGCTTTTGAAATTTTGTAATTATTGAGAATTTTTTTATAGCTGTTTCTGGCGCAAATTGAAATTCTGCTTGTTATGCTTCCCAGATTCTCACTTTTCATTTCAAGTACAACAAGCATGATAAAAATGGGTGCAGTGGTTGCCGAGATAAACGATTTATCCGTTCCCATGTTTTTATGTAGGAGCTCCGTTCCTAAAGCTTCTTCTTAAGAGCGATGCTGGTTATCTTTACATTACTATACATGCATTCCGAAATATCTCAATGTGATTCCCACCCAGTCCAAGTTGGTGTGAACACTTAAGGGTTCATTACCAATGCGGCTGCCAAAAACTCAGGCGCCATTTCTAGTCCACAACATCAATGGGAACTACACAGTTAGCAACATACATGTATAGCGCTGCACTGACGGTTTCCTTCTTTATACACCATATTAAGAGGCCATCAGTATATACAAGCTTTGCCTCTGACGATTATAGAATGAGCCACGACGACCAAGGACGCTGGGAACTATTGATGCGAAAGCGGTAATTGACCCATTGAGCGAAAAAGCCGGCGTCTGTCGTCTGTAGCAGTGAAACGACACCTAAACTCGCATTTCCATTCGCTGCGACGCCACGTTACGAACGCGCTTCGACGGTGCATAGCGGGCGAAAGAGAACACCTGCTGCAGTGATAGCGCGCCAGGTGTTGCGTGAGGGGAGAGGGCACTGTCGCGACGCCACGTCACCCTCGCTCTCGCTCTCGCTCTCGGCACGAGCGCATGGAGCAGAGCCAACGCCTCCTAGGTGCTGCTGATATTCGCGAAGCAACATTATCTGACTTGTACACATTCTTTCTAGCCTAACATTTACCACTAGAGCTGTTTACGATTGCTATTTAATTATATTGTTTCAATGTCACTATTACTAAGCGTATATTGTTATGAAATGTGCTGTCATTCGATGCTGAGGTGGAGTAAAGTATGTTAACGAAGGATGCCCTACGTAGGACAGTAACTAATGTGTTTAATTTTATGGTTTTGTCAAGGTTTATGACAATGTTGTGCTTAATATGATGGTTTTGTACAAGTGTACGACCATGTGAACAGGTCGTACACTGGGTGCCTCTGCTGTTGTCTTTGCCAGCGTGGGGGCGAAGGACTCCCTCAAGCCATCCTTGAATGGCTTTTCCCTTCGCCTCCCATCACATGTATATGTGATAAACCAATAAAGGATCAATCAATCAATCAACCAGGTAGTAGGCCTGTGCACTCTGCTTCATGACGTTATGCTACTTGAACCAAAATTTCCACTGTCAAGCCCGCCTTGACGAAAGCGGTGACGTCAAAATCGCCGCGGCTTACGCGGGAGCATCCCCCATTAGTTTTCATGGCAGTCGGGCAAGGTAGCATGACGTCATCGATGGAATTGCACAGGCCTTGTCCTATTTAGGAGGCGTTGGCAAAGCAGGCGAAAAGTAAGAATTGCTGCGGCGCTAGCACGCCAGGTGTTGCGTGAGGGGAGAGGGCATCGCCGCAACGCGCCGCCCGATGGGCATCGCGGCGTCGGTGGCATACTGCGTTGGCACCACAGGCTGCTGCTGCTGTTGCTGGCTCGGGCAACACGTACCGCTATGGTAAAAGCGGCACTCGAAGTACCACTCAGCGCCGTTCAATTGGACGCTAACGCTTTCGCATTGACACCTCAGAAGTGCTTAGGTGTCCTCGGATTTTTTGTTAGACGTGTCAGTACAAGATAACGAAAGCAATCAGAACTATAAGCGACAAAGGGTGCTTTTCTTCTTATTCTTATTGGGGGGGGGGGGATTGTGCAGTTCTCTAGTGTAATGACTGCTATTTGAAATTTAGAAATGTTTATCCATTCATTTGGGGATCAATAAAAATGTGTTGAGAAACAATCGCTGTCTCCTTATTAAATCGCAAATACGTGAACTAGAAATATCGACAGCGTGCTTATAAATTCGTGCTAATTGTGTGCGTCGTGTTTTAATATACCTTCAATTATACTTGATTGGATGTCCATAATTTTCAGTTTGTATTTATACGGTTTTAAGATTCACATTCCGATGCTTCTCATCGTCGTACGGATCTGCGCGAACCCCATGAGTCACCTTGTGCACTCACTACGTGTTCTGCATTTCGCTTCCCACCTTAGTATAGAAGGCAATATTTGTCAGCTATGAACAGCGAAATCATGAAAGGTTCCCAAACCACACGGGTTTCGGGGCTACTGAGAGAATTACAAACCTTAATCATGGCACCATCAAATCATAGTAAACTTTAGTAGGATCATAACCTAATGATAGGGTACAGAAAACTGCACGTAGTTTCCTAAGCATTGGTTGGTATTTGTTTAAAGGGACGCGCATAGTCGTATCTTGCGATATATGAATTGTGCGACTGCCGTACAGATGTCATTACTAAATTCCGTTCACAAAAACTCCTTTACAGGGCAGCCATTTCTGTTTATTTATTTTTTTCATGTACGACAACTTAGTTTGTGTTCACATGAAGGCACATTTGTCTTTGTTGTATGTATAAGTTTGAAGCAAATATTTCTTTGTCTCATTGCCCTGGTTGGCTGGTGCTGGCTGCTTGCTGGTGCTGGCTGCTTGCTGCTTGCTGATGCTGTCTTGACAAATATACGACAACATGGGCTCCTGGGTATGTGCTACCCAACATGTGCTCAACCAGGCTAAGCAAAACAAGAGGAAGGAAGTGAGAAAGTCGGCTAGCCCAGGCCTTTGCCGTCATCGCGCTGGGGCTCTGTGGCCATTGTGGGGGATAAACTGTGCAAGTTCACTGATAACGTGGGGTCGTATCTATTTTGTCAGTTCTTGTCTTTTTTATATGTTGGAGGTCTCTACCCGCACAATGTTGCTAATCAAGTGTCAGACCGCTTCAATATCAAATGCGCTCTCTCGAGTCCTGCTGCTCACGTCGCCATACGGCGTTATGCGCTTCTGTAGACAGCTCCTCAAAAGTATTGTTATTATCTCTATCGAATGCAACTATGCAGTGGTAAATTGCAGGATCTGCTGTCTGACAGCGCCTTTAAACGTCAACAAAACGCGTTATTCGGGTATACATTGAAAGCAGAAACTGTGCAGAAGCCATCGACGATAATTGTAAATTTAAGCAAATAGCCGAACGCTTCTGTAAAGCTATTTGTTGTAATAAAGGAATGTTTGAAGAAACGAGAAATTGTGGAGGCGAACAGGCGCTATTTTCTGCAGCCCTTAAAGAAGCAAGGGTTGGCGCCTACACCGACGTAGAAGGCGCCTGCCATCCTCCCCTCTACGTGGAGCCCTCTCCCGTACATACTGCAGAGAGAGAGAGGGGGGGGCTCCCTCACATCATTTAAAGCTTCAGACGCCCGAAAACTGTGGCGCGACATCACACGAGTCTCAAAGAGCTAAACAGCATTAGGTGACGAACGCGCCTCGAAGCTTGGTTGCGCGTAAGCACGGCCCCTTGCATCGGCGGCTAAAGGCAAACCGCCCCCGACGACCGATCGCCAACCACTGATCACCAAACGCGAGAACAGGTAAAAGTGGCAAAGGAAAGCCCCATGGTAGCTTGCAAATTAATAAACGATGTGCTCGAGACGAAAAATCACCCACCGAAATAACCCGCTTAAAGTTTGTCTAGAAACTAATATTCACCGCAAAAAAAGGAACAATCAATTTGAGGATGGAAATCAAATCAAGAAAGTACGCTGAATTTTGAGAAAATAAAAACTGAAAACTCCGACTCCCAGCAATACGTGTGCTCTCACCCGAACGCACACATGGACACGCGTTTCCTCCTCCCCCCGCTCTCCGCCTTCCGTTATTACACCGCATCCCTACTCTTACGTCTTCACAACCGGCTCATCATCACCCGTATTTTTCTCTACACCACTCTCAGCACATTTGTTTTCACACTTGTTCGGACCATCGGCCCTAGTTCTGTAAGAGTCCACGTAGTGGACTGTCCATTTCAGGTGTTGCTGATTGGCTAGGGCCGCTCGTCTCCTCCTCTCTAGTACAGCTGCATCCAATCAGCAACGGTCGAAATGGACAGTCCACTAGGGGGACTCTTACAGAATACCCCCCTAGGTCGCGGCAATTCGGCAGTCCCTTCGTATACTGTACATCAGGCTTTTCTGCATAAAGCATCTACTTGCAACAAAGAGCGCTTTACGAGGAACAAACTAAACGATTTTTATCATTTATAGCTTGATACTGATATGCACCCTTTATGAGGCGTAGTATAATCAGTTATTTCTTTTAAACTCATATCGAGTCAAACATCGTCCTAACGAAGCAGGTTAAAGTAACCTAATGGATATTTAGAGAAGCCAACAAACACTGACACCGAGGACAATATAAGGGAAATTACTTGTGCTTAATAAATGAAATAAAGAAACGATAAATTAATGGAAGTGAAAGTGGATGAAAAAAACAACTTGCCGCAGGTGGGGAACGGTCACACGACCTTCGCGTTTCGCTGTGCGATGCTCTACCAATTGAGCTACCGCGGCGCCATTTCCCCCATCCACTTTCCCCATCCACGTGGAACATTCATGTCCGCCGTCAAGGTCTGTGAGTGGTGGCTCTGACTAGCACTCCTTCTACTAAGAGACATAAATACCCAAGAAAGTGGATGGCGAAACGGTGCCGCGGTAGCTCAATCGGTAGAGCATCGCGCAGCGAAATTCGAAGGTTGTGGTATCGTTCCCGACCTGCGGCAAGTTGTTTTTTCATCCTCTTTCGTTTCCATTAATTTATCGTTTATTTATTTCATTTCTTAAGCGCAAGTTATTTTCCCTATGCTGTCCTCGGTCTCAGTGTTTGTCGGCTTCTGATGATATGACTAATCAAAATCGGGCGCCTTGGCTAACCCCCTTTCTTCTCGTTTAATGGATATTTAGGTTAATCGCAATTCTCAGTCGAAATCGCCGGAAACTCATATATTTAAAATTACGTTTCAATGAAGTAAAACGTTGATTTGCTTGAGCATAACAAAAAAAAATTTTTTTAGATCAGAATGATAGTTTACAGATGTATTTGTACCGATCAGGACGAAATATCGCGGCGAGCGGCGTACATTGTAACTCGTCTGAATCAGCAGTTCAACGTTGTCACGCGCTGTCGGCTATCAAGCAACGCTCCGCACCGGCCATACTGACACGGCGGCGCTAAGCAGGAATGATACCACTGCTGCTTCGCACTCTGTCGACGTCGGCGGTTCCCACCATTTTTTTCTCCGCTATGCACATTGGGCCTCGGGGAACGAAGTGCGTGTCTTATGATACACAAATTCACGTGGTAACCCGCAGCCGCAGTAATCTGGTGCAAATGTGCGACCGAGGCACTCTATTTCACTGCGACCCCCTATCCTCTATACATATATTTCTTTTTCGTCCTCCCCCATTACAAAACTGCGCCGCAGTAATCGCCAAGATCCAGCGCTCAGCGCGACGAATGATAACAATGAAAAATAAAACTGATCCTTACAAATTACGACCGCTGCTCATCTTCTGAGTGATCGCGCGGCTTGTCAGACTCTTTGAACGTGCCGGCAGAACGCTGCTAGCTCTCGTTGCAGTGCAACGCCCATCTCTGCACGCCAGGATAAATGTATGTTGTTGTTGTGGTTGTTGTTGTTGTTGTTGTTGTTTATAACCATTCGCTTGCGTAAGACGACGAGCGTTGTGCGAAATCTTCATAATAATAATAATAATAAGAAGAAGAATTTAAAAAATTAATTGTACTGGTAGCAATAGTACTTCTTGTAGGGCAAGCACCATAGACGGTCATTGTAAAGGTATGGCCTCTTCACAAGTCTGCTGTTACCTTTTTCCGTCGTTACCAGAGTTTGCAATATATCTTATTATCTCTCGCCACCCACCCACTTTCTCATCCTACAAGGAAGCTGAAACACACGACTGTCATGTGTCGCTTTCTTTTTTTTTTTTTCTTGACTTACGGGTACCGACCTACCAGGTGGTTGTCTTCTGAAGTCTCAGTTGCCTCCATAAATGCGACGAATAAGGTATCGTTCCGCATTATATAAAGATCGAATGCATTGGAGCGCTTATTCTAGCCTGACCTCGTGTATTAAAATAGCATTAAATGAATCTCCCTGGTGTTCACCTGGTATTGCGGGCTATTAGATCCAACCGAAAAAGATGTAGAGCACAAGCCACATTGTGTCGTCGAAGGTTGCGCGCGATTCCGCCCATGTTCTACGCCACCAAACTGGAACCTTGCCTTCATGTTCGATGTACGCTCCTTCTCATTCGACGTTTGCTCGGAGCAGAAAAATCACGGCTCTTGAATATTAGTTTTGTACCTCTCTTTTACTTTCCTTTTTCTGTTTACCTTGCCTTATATTTAACAACTCGAACAGTCCGCACGGAAGCTGCAGAAGCAGACGAGAGAGGAAAGCTCACTCAATTCCCCCTATATCTGAGTGGCGCAGGCTCGCATGAAGGAGTGTAGGGAAGGAGGCGGTGGGGGGGAGGGGGGGGGGGGTAGTGGTTGCAGCCCATACGCAGCGTTGCTCCTAAGGTCCGTAAACAAATCCCGTGTGCCGAGCACGTCGCCCGAGACCGTCGGATGGTGCGAGATTTGAAGCGCAGTGTTTTGTCGTGTGCTCCGTGTTCCTAGGCTATCGCAGCTCTTCGCTGCTCGTAATGCGATGTCTTTGACGTTTGTGAGCTATTTTACGGCCTCGTCGAAGCGAGCAATCCCGTTTAGTGCTTTCTCTCCTTTCTTTTTCTGCTTGATGGAAAGAAAACAAAAATCGTAATACGATGGACTTTGGCTTCGCACTTACAGAAGCGACACGCTCGTAGAACGAATTAGGGAAGGCCTGTTGCTCCCTTTGTGAGAGTAATTCCGTCATTTACTCCATCATTTAATGCCATTGTACACTCATATTGAGCACTAAGGCTATACTGCTTGCTACCAAGCAGAGGTAGACGTACGCACAGGGGAGTATGTGAGCTTTCGTGGGTGGAGTCAGGTTTCAGCCAGGCAGACTCGTGCAGAAGGGGCTGTCAGCCCGACATTCGCTGCGTCTAAAAGCGTCTATAAATGATAATGAAAGTTTCACAGACTGATTTGTCCTAACTCAATACTAAACCGCTCAATTTCGGCAGAACATGTGAATGAAAATGCAAGCGTTGTTCTTCACTCTTTAGGAAAAGATAAAGTTTCAGCAATTTTCTACTCCAAGCCTAGAATGTGTTAGGCACGCTGCGCGCCTGTCTTCTAACCCCTTCAATTCAATTCAATTTTAACCCCTTCAATTGATGTGGTTTTCGCTCCCCAGGAGACGTCTTGTAAGTACGCTGTCAAATTTTATTCTCTCTAGCATTTGCAGTCAGAGAGGCCAGCAAAATTTGTTTAGCTCCTTGCTTTCCCTCATATGGTTTCCGCAACAAGGAATCATTGACCTCCGTCACGCTTAAACACTAACATTATATTCATTCCTTAATCACAATAATCAAGTCCGACTAATTATCCGCGTAACGGACGCAATTATCCGTTACTCGGGAACTTCTTGAGCCGTGTGTTGCCTCTTATAGATAGTCATCACTGTCTGTACGTATGCAAGATATACAAAAAGCGAAGAGACACGTTAAAGTCTAAATATAATTCGCCTTGACACAGTGTTTCATGTACAAAAATTAAAGCTATTGACACTCATAAAACCACAGACCATGAGCCCCGCAATTGGTTGGAATATCGAAGTCTTTATTACCTAGTTTGCACGTTCTATGATTACATAATACAGGCAGAGACATAAGGCATTCATTTTTGCTTTTCTAACTCTATAAACACACAAAACACAGAAGTAGGTCAGAAGACGCATGACTACGGGTATGATCCGTCCTGCCTGTGTGTTCCAACTCTGTGTAATTAATAACTGCATCGCACTTAAGACCAAGTTCCTTTCATTTCAATGTCACTGTATATATGCATGTGTCTGTTAATTATGTTATGTTGACTGTTCTGTTGTGACTGTCTGTGATAATGCATTTGCACGATGTATGTACCACCCGCTGAATAGACACTGTGTTATTAGGCGACAGTATGGTTTGTACTTTTGAGACTTTTATCTACATAACTGTGGAGAAATTTACCTTGTACGTTGCATGTACCATGTGTTTCTAACGTCATAGTCTTCCTGTGCAAACGTTGAGTGATAAGTCCTGGTGCAACCTTGAACCCTGTATGATGTATGATGGAACCACTCAAGAGATAAGGAGTAGCCGGCGCCTTAAATTGTGCACCAACATCTCCTTATATCATATCAATAAAAAAAGAAGACCAAGTATAGATCCTTGAATTCGTTTCGTTTGGCAATGTATAGCAGTTATGAAATTACGCTCCGCTACTATCCATCTTCCTAAATACCATGTACGAGTATTCTCTGTATGCTCATATTCGTCCTCAGACGTCTCGCTAACGGATATCTACGACCACCAATTCGACTTGTGTTTCTGGACACGCTTGCTGCCCGCTCGATTCTGCTGTACGTTTATTTTATTTTTTCCTTCGCTCACCGCAGCGAGGACGCAAATTGAAATCGGGCCAAGATCACACCTGCGATGACGACTCCTCTCCTCCGTTGGGCTCATGCCTTACATGCGTCCCGCGTTCCACTGCGGTCGGCATACTCACGCCCTCGTTCCGCTCCCGCCGTTACTTTCTTTCTTACTCTCTTTCACCCTATCCTCTCTCTCTCTCTCTCTCTGTTCTCCCTCCGTGCGAGCAGCTCTCTAACATCCATTCCGAACCACGAGAACGCAACGTTTCCCCTCGGCTACCTCCACGCACTTTCCTTCGGGTTTCTTTATCTTGTACGTGGGTTCTCCCTCGACCATTGCAGCCGCTGCTCGTCGAATTTGTAAGAGTGAGAGAGGAAGAGGGGTTATAAGGTTGGGGGAAAACAGAGCGTCGCAGGGCGAGCGGGAGAGGACGCGTGGCGCCAAGCATGTGATGCGCGAGAGGAACACACAAAAAAAGAAAGAAAAAAAGCCGCGTCCGATGAGGATCGGAGAGGCTGAGAGAAAGTGAAGGGGCGCCTCGATGCCAGCGCCGCTTGGGTCTCGCTGGCGCGACGGAGCTCTCAGCTCTGGCTCGACGCCTGCGCCGCCACGCGGGAGCAGCTCTCAGTGCTGCCGGTAGCCGAGTCCGTGTACACACCGGAAGAACAACTGCTTCACTGTGTTCCCCAGCTTCACGTCGTCTTCGTCATCCTCAACCCCGCGCGAACGTCAACCGCACCGGCGTGGTGGCTTTTGCTGCACCGGGCGTGCAAGCAAAGCGGCGGTCTTTCTCGTAGTTGAGCCAATCGTCGAAGGCAGCCGTCGCGGAGAAGAACTCGTCGCCTAGCCGTGCTGCCTATCTGTCTCTCGTGGACAATGCCTGCAGCCGTTATGGCCTCCCGGCGTCTAGATGCCGTCAAAGACCGCTCGCTGCCACCAGTTTAAGTAGCCTCGACTTGCTGGCTAGCCTTCGAGCTCCGTCAAGCTTGTTTCGAAGCGGCGCTTCTCCATCCGGGAATACCGCCTAGAGCTTGGTCGACAGGTTAGCGCAGCGCGTCGTCGTAATAGGTACGCCCGCGCGGAACCCGACTCTCGAGATGTTACGCAAGAGTGAGGTTGCCCTAATGCCCATCCACCTGGCGTCGCATCTAAGTTGATGCTCGGCTAAAAGCTCAGTCGTCGTCGACGTTCCTGTATAGGTAGTAGCAGTATCAACTTCTCACCAGTGATCGGTGTCATCAGGGTCGAATCTACTGTACCTTCGTCATCCACGCGTTTGTTGTGTGTCATACTCATTTCGCCACGTGTCTTACCTCCAACATCGTCGACATACATCTGCTGGCAGAGTTATTTCCTTAACATTGCTCGTAAGCTGAATTTTATGGGGCGTTAGTCACTCGTCGAAGGCTGGACCTTCTTTGTTCGTACGGGTCTTCCATTCATCTGAAGAAAAACGACGGACGTGAAGCCACGTCGTTTTGTCATATCTTAATAGCATCTCTTTTCGATCGTTCACTCGTTATCTTGAGGGACGCTTCTTGTGATGGATTATCGTTTTGTGAAGTGAGTGCAAAGTAATACTCGTACGACAGCTGCGTCTGCGTTTATCGCTTCGGAGATATAATTTCGCGGATCTCAAATCGTTTCGTGTGTAAAGGGTGACGTACACCGACGTTCTACGCATTCGCCAGCATTCGTGGTTTCCAGTTGTCCCTAGTGTCGTTGTCTCGTATTCCCGGCCCCTACGAGATTGTTTTTTTTTCTTTGTTTCGTGCCACCACGCATTTTAAGCGTTGCTTCGTCAACTGAGCAACGCCACAGCGGGCCATTGTCAAGCGTCAACGACTGCTGAAGTTAGAGCTGCTCGTCCCCCCCTGGTACGAAGTACTTCGTGCTCTCACCACCACAACCACCACCACCACCACCACCATGGCAAAGAAAGTCAACCTGCCGTCACAGCTCAAGCCCCACAAGCAGCAGTTCCCGAGAAGTGTGTCGGCCAGCAGCAGCGTCTACATCTTGTCTGCGAATGTCCCCACGGTGAGAGTCATACACCCCTCGGATATCCGCGCGCTTTTCACCGAGCCACGTGATCACGCCGCGCGCGGTCGCTTTGGCTACTTAACTTTTCTTTAATTTAATTTTGTTAGCGCCAATATGCGCACGCATTCAGGTTACCATGTCCAGTTTAAAGGAGTTAAGCGAAGGCACCATCTTAACGTTAGCGCCTGTTACCATTCACTTAGCTTTCAATTGTGCGTGGTCTTTCGCTGTAATTTTGTAACGTTACTTTTGTTGAGATGCTAACGGTGACCTTCAACTTTGTCTCCTATATGCGCGCTCCAACAAAGCAGCTCACAGTTCAAAACCGAACAACACATGATTTTTTGGTGTTCTGCCTGATGCTAGCGCTACGTTATCTGGAATTTTACACGTGACCTAGAAGCACGTGATGCATGAGACAGCGTGAACTATTGCTAAGCTGCGTTTTTTTATGTATCATTAGGGCACAGTCACTGTCTTTAATTTATTCTTGCGGCACTGTTACGTATCAGTTTGTACCAGGTTTCTTTATTTCTCTAGAGTTTACGGAAAATTACCGCTTCTCCGCTCATTCTTTTGGGTACTTACGTCATTGGATGATTACCAGGTTTTTCTTCTTCAGTATGCTGTCCTTGGATTGTCTATCAGCTTTCCAAAGGGAGTGATAGCTGCCTTGTCATTCCCTCACTATTATTGTAGTCAGACGCCCAACTTCCCTCACGTCTATTTCTTTGTCACAGTGCATCCATTAAAGGGTCATTTGATCGCCAGATTGATTATTCGACATCTGTTAACCATGATAAAGTAACCCCCTTTTCGCTTTTCAAGAAAGCGCGCGTCATTTCTTTTTTTTTTTTTATGTGGAGGGAATTTCAGTATGATGCAGCCTTTCTTTTTTCTTTTTTTCCTTTACTATTATTTTTGTCTTGTCTTGATGATCTGTGCAATTCATATGATCATTCTAAAAGGCTTAATTTCTTTCTATGCCACCATTTACAGTGTGTCTTGCTTTACAGTCCAACAGTGTGCTGATATGAAAAACAAGCTCGTCACTGCGATGTCGTTAAGTACCACGGCAATCTAAAGAGACAACCCGTGCATTAGTTCAACGCGTATCTGGTGATTACAAGACATCGATTGGCACATAGTTAATCTAGAAATTGATTGCAAGTGTCGTCCAGTGATATAGTGTGTTTGTTCTTGCCGTATGCTCCCGATAAATAGATGTTGTTTTGACGCTGCATGACGTCCTTTATTTTGCTATATTTTGCTCCGTCTGGCTACTTGGTTATCGCAGTAGCTATTTTATCTCTATTTGTATTAGCTACTTCTGCTCAAAATTATAACACTGTTCCACCCCCGACTGTTTCATCGATCACACTTCTGCTATGCTTCTAGCTTGAGTGAGGGAAAGCGGTCCCGACTACCAGTGTTCGTGCGTGCTACATGGCCAGTAAATTGAAACACATATATTGTCGCTATATTATACTACGCGGGATGACAGCGCCATAATACTGCATGTCGAGTCATGTGGGACTGGTTTCGCGTTAGCAATGACGCCCCATGGCGGGCCCTTTCTCTACCACTATGTGCCCGAATCGAAAGTAATTTGAACGGCTGAGTTCACTGTGACACGTCAGAAATTATACAAAGTGACTTTTCTTGGTTGTCGTTCTGTATGTTCTAATGTCGCAGATAAACAATGCGGCGATTTATAAGTGCTCATAAGCACAGGTATTCTACCACGGCACTATTTCTGAGCTCGTCAGCAGCAATAATTGTTCGGCTACGTTCGTTGACTTGCCATTAATGCATCGTGTCCTGCGCATAGTGCTGCACATTCTTTCTTTTTTTTCATCGTGAAGTTTCACGGATATTCTCAAAACTTATAGTTTGCTCAAGGGCAGCAAATTTCGAAAGTCTGTTGATTCCTTTGCAAAAGCTAACATGTGCCATGCTTAAATAACCGAAAAAGCTGATACTCTGTAAACTTACCCAACTAATGGAAGTTCAGATTTCTTTCATGAGGGGATATTGTTGGCGTATGAAATACTTTAGGGTAGCAGCAAGAATAACTTTCATAATGTAATATAACCGTTCACAATTTGGCTAAAGCTTATATGCTTCGAACCGAGTGATTACGCCATCGACCTGAATTTGCTGACACTATCCTCTTTGTATTAGTCTCCTTACAGAAGAATGTTAGATGGTTATAATGTGATTCCCGTCATTAAATATTTGGTACTTGGATAGCTTTAAATGGGTAAATCGACCCGAAGTATAGAATGAAACCATTTTACTTTTTGAAACTTATTAACAGGGATAAAGTGCCTTAGAAAAGCCATCCTTTCTGAGACACGTTATCCCTGTTATACCACTTTCATATATATAACTTTTTATAACTTTCATACCACTATGTGCTACACCATCTGTCAGCCTCCTCCTTGATTTTGTTCTTTTATGAATCAGTAACCTAATCTGGCTTCCTTAGCGGTAATGCCGCTTTTTATGTCATTTTATGGAAACGTGGTAATGTAATCACCAATTTCACTTTCCCATCATTATCATATTCGCCTCGATGCTCGTAAAGGGTTTTCTTTTTTTATATATATATTCCAGTTTGGTTCATGGGTCATGTTGTTGAAAATTACATTTTGTTGCCTTTCACGAGAAAAAAAGAATGAAAAAGCGTTAAGTGACCTGCCGATGAGAGAGGGAGAGAGAGAGAGAGCGAGGGGGAGAGGGGGAGAAGAAAGTTCTTTATTGAAGATGCAGAGTGCTTAGCCAGTGTATTCCGCCTACATGCTACTATGCAGGGAATGGGATGAAGGAGAAGAAAGGCCCTAGAAGAAGATGGGCAGAAGAAAAAAAAAATTCAGGTCGTGTGACGTTGTTAGCAGAAGGGTAAGTTTCCGCTGCGACGAATGTAGATGGTGAAACACACATTTGTCTTATGGACAATGACGCCAAAGAGTATATGACACGGTATAGTGACGTTCTTTGTGAGCACGTAAATTCATCGTACCCGCGGTTGCGACCGGTCCTCTTTTTTTTTTTGCAATTGAAATAATGTCACCATATAAGGGGGGGAGGCTACGGCTACTCCTTTTCGCGTAGTAGTAACAATATAATTTGAAAAATACATCGCAAGAAAAGAAAACACACCGTCACAGGGTCAAAATTTACTATATACACTCTTATAAACACACGAACGTATAGAAATTAAATGCGAGGTCAAATTGCGCCACACTGAGGCCCTGCCTATATACGTGCATGCAGAGTTCTAGATACATGCACGAGGACGCGATGCAGTTTTGGTTCAGCAGACTATAAGCAGGGTACTTGTTTCTGGAGAAGCTAAACCGAAACTACTAGCAGTTTGGGTTTAAACTTATAATGATTCCAAATTGCATTTTGTTTTTCGACGTTGTTCTGCACGAATAGCAATGACACATCTATTATTTTAAGCAGAAGAAGTGGGGCTTCTCAAAGTAAGATGACTGACTGGATGACTGAATGGGGTCCACAATCGAACAGGTCAATATTATCACACCACTTGTCATGTCACACGTCTAGACTTGCCCGGTCAATACAACATGAGCGCATTGAGCTTGAGCAGGTTGCCTGCATCCGCTCATTTAGCATATTACGAGTGCATTGACTTCACTTCTGAAGTGCACGTCTCATTCTATTCCAATGCTCTTTGCAGTGCTCTCCTCAAAGTTTTGTTCTTCCGCAGGGAAATCTAAATGTCCACGTAGTTCGTGCCTCCACCAAAAACGGTGCAATAATATATGTTGGTCCCGTGTTGGCCTGGATTCAAGACTGCTTGGTCAAGCTGGGTAAATGTGCAGCTTGATGCCACATTTGGCTCGTAAGCGTTTTGCACCGACTGTCCTTGACATGAACAGGAACAAACAATGTTTTTTGAGGACCTTTGAACAAGATCATGCTTGTTTTCGTATACGACAGCGAAAGAGGGCTCCAAGTTGCGACCTCTGGCAACGACAATATTCATAAATGTTAGCAATTCAGTGCGACAGGGCTGGAGCTCGGTTTCGCAAGGTTGTTCACTCTACGAGAAAATTCGCTTAAAAGGAAATGCAGCAAATTGTAATTGCTACAAGTGTATAGCAGAGGCCTTAGTCACCTGCGAAGGGCTCCTACAATTAAAAACGTTTCCTAAATGCTGCCTCATGTTTCTCATACATTTACTTTAGAACAGAACATGCGGTTTAATAACCAAATGGGTGTAATATAACTGATGATCTCAACAGAGAGAAAAGCACAGTTGAAACACAGCATGGCCCGTTCAGTGAATAAATTAAGAGAAACAATAGCATTGTAGACTTATGGGCTTGCTTGCTTGAAACAGTTATGGGAACCATAGCACTTAAGGGAGGCGAAAAAAGAATAATGACAAGGACGGTGGCTATAGAATAAGATTAGCGCCCGTCCTTTTCGTTCTTCCTTGAGCGCGCCACCTACGCCCTGTGGTCTCAAGAAACTCCAGCACCAGCCAGCACCTCGCTAGGCGACAAATATTTTGATCATTTCCAACGTGAACTTCAATTTAGTAGAAAAATTGAACGAAAACGTTTCGAAAGTTGTAGTACCATGACATGAAATAATCATATCGTATGGGCCCAGTAAACAAAAGAAAGAAAAAGAAAGAAGCAGAGAAAGAACGACATAAAACGAAAGAGACGGACATCTGTCGATAATGACGGCCTCGTCAGTTAAATTTCTGTTGCTGATTCTCTCAGCAGCACTTTCGTAACCTGAACAAGGAATGTATCTCAGGGAGTCGCGCAAGAAATCGTTGCATAAGATCTGTTATGTGTTCGCAGGGCGGTAATGCGATCAGCTTCAGTCGAGTGCTCCCAGCGAATTGATATTTGCGACAATCACAGCATAGAACTTTAGTGCGGTGGTGAAACGCTTGCGTTGCGTGCTACCGACTCTTGAGTTCTTCACAGCCACGTCAATGCCTGCTTACAGTCTCAGGACGGCACCTGTCATGCAGCGCTGAGAATATTAAGCCGAGAAATAGGCTCTGGTCAAATGTTGCGCGGCCATGTTTTCGCTTTAACCACATTATTTCTTTCTTTCTACAAGAGCTGTATTCCTTTGTCCACGTGAACTTCACCGATAGCACGTTTTTCGCTAATTTGGTTCGCACAAGGAAAACGTGTTTGTCAGCAGCCTGAGCGATAAACTCAACAGAAAAAAAAAACAGCCCATGCTTCAAAGTCTGTTAAGCGTGACAGGTGTGGCGGCATACTTTTCGGACATTTCAATAACGTTGCTGACTTTAGCTTTAAGCGTTTTTTTTTTTTATGGATAGCAATGTGACTTGGAAGCAGCACTCACTTTCCTGCTCTCTCATTGAGTAACTTTCCCTTTCTACTTCATAAAAACAACGTTATGTATTTCCGTTCGTTTGTTCGTTCGTTCGCTCGTTTTTATTGGTACCTGGTTATTTCGAGGTTTTTATACTTGTGAGGAGAACAAGGAAAGCAATATATCAAAGCGTATGATACGAAAAGAAATCAGGGCTTATACTCACAGATACCTTTTTTTACGCTGGAACAGAGATGCCACTCAGTCGTGAGGTCGGAAACAGGGAAAGCGGCGTCATGAGCATACACTGCTTACAAAAGAAAAGTTTTGTGGATTTGGCCCTGCTTCTCTGCAGCGCTCATGTACGCGTTTCCGCCTATCATCCATACTGTTGTATCTTGGCTACGCCGCAATAACTTCGATAAAAACGGAGATGCTTCGCGTAACCGTTCGTGGCCATTGCGGAAGGTGCGTTTCATCTATTGCTGCAGTTGATAGCAGAAGGCCTCATGGCCCTTCACTAACTCACGGGAGTGAGACGATGTTTGGATGCCGTAGTTGCACCTAGCTTTGCGCAGAGCCCGATATCGTCTCACGCGAGGGTCCCTTTCATGTATCATGACTCGCCCATACCTATACGCGAAGTTTTAATACCGAAAGCAAGCGCCTCCGCCTAAAAGCTTCACCAGCAAGCAGCCATTGATAGGGCGAAAATACGCTAGCCCACTGCGCTACCGTTACGGTCTCTTGTATTGTCGTGTCTCGTTCCTCAGCAGGGCCAAACTCAACCTCCGGTACTTTTGACTCGGACACCAAAACATTACTGTGCACGCTGCTGCGTTTTAGCCAAGCGCTTCAAGTTTAAACGTGTAGCTAAATGTGTCGATATGAGCAAAGAGAGAGAGAAAATAATGCAGAGAAAAGCAGGGAGGTTAACCAGAGGTAGTTCCGGTTGGCTACCCTGCGCAGGGGGAAGGGTTAAGGGGGATAAAAAGAGAAACAAAGTGGAAGGGGGAGATAGAAAGAAAGGGAAACAAAGAACGTACCGTAGGAATGCACTTGACACTCCTTTGGTGTCGCTGAAGGTGCACGCAACACGGTGTTCAGGCGAAATTTCCTCCGTTCTTTGTCAGATCTTATTAAGAAAAATAGCGCGATGAACGTACACCGACGGCTAGAAGCTAGAACAGCAAAGCGCTGAACTAATAACCACTGCCTGATTGTTCGTAGGCTCTTTATACAAATAACAAAGCGCACACGCAACCAGAAAAAAAAGAACAAACTACGCTTGAAAAAAAATATACCTTCCAACTTTTGCGCTGCTAGGCCGAAGCAATTTATTCATCGCCGATATCGAGTAACATATATGTGTACTTTTGTGTGTTTGTCTCATCGCCAAGGGCCACGATTGTACCCCCCTCTCATAGTCTCGAGCGCTGCTTTTATCTCTGTTTGAAAATAGAAGTAATACCCGCGTCAAACACAGTGGTCTGTCACCATTTTTACTTAAATAATTTTGTTGTTCACAGAGAAGGGGAGCAGTTCACGAATCCTCTCTTTCGTAAGTGCTATTTGCCATACGCCTTCGCTAAAGATGTGTCGAGCGTCAGGATTGCCTGGAACTTTCTCTTATCAAAAATCTGATAGCGTATGACCTTTTTATGGGTACAGATCAAAGACGATACAGTTACTTATTGGCATTTAATTCGTTTGTTCCATTGAATGCGGACTCACCATGCGTCAGCGTCCGTCAACAAAGCGTTTGTCATGAGCCTGTGGAACCACTGACGTCACGCGCGGGAATTTCCCGGGCCGTGATTGGCACGGGGCGGCTCGGTCGAATCTCAAACGCCGTCACTGCGCCTCCTCGAGAACCCTGTCGCCCGGCGCATGTTTTCGTGCTATTCCTATTCTTTGTTGCTGTTTTCGTCGTCTCCATTTTGATCCGCTTCTTTATATATATGTATACACAAGCGTAGTCGTCATTTTTGCCAGATTGAAAGAGGGTGTCCGCTCTGCCAAGAGAGACGCGGGGCAGCGACTGGCACAACCTTGATTCAAGCAGTTGCCGCTTATCTCTGCTCCGCCGGCGGTGTGATGCACCGCGTCCCCTAAATTAGAACCACGCCTCTTTCCTGCCGTCGTCGCCGTTGCGTCGCCTGGCGCTAAGCCATGTTTCTAATTCTAAGTTCTCCGTATAATTTCTTTTGCACTTTCTTATCTCTTCCGCGTCCCCGCTACTTGACGAACTGGGCTTTTTTCTACATTTGTTTTTCTTTTTAGATATACCAGAAGCTTCTAGTGGCGTATACTATTATAAACGGCTGCCTTTGGCAACCGGCGCTCGTTTGACCGATCTCTCCGTGGTTAAGCGCTCTTCCCAGCCCGTTGTCTCCCAGGCTTTGTCTAACGCTCCCGCGTCTTGCCGATTTTGTTTGTCTTTTTCTTCTCTGACCTTGGCCATGAACTTGGCTCGGAGTCCAATCAGCGTACGAGTATCTATTTAAAGGCGCTTAACGCAGGCGCTCTTAAGATAGCCTTGTCACGATGCACGTCACGTTACTAACAGGAGGACACTTCCTGATGGGCGCGTGACTATGCACATATATTCATTCGTGCATTCTACGGATGGGGAGTGTCACGGAGAGCCGGGCACTGGGATAAGATTAAAAAGCAACGAATCGCTTGAAGCCAGGACTCAGGTATATCTGGCAATGACCCTCGTCTTGTTGATAATCTTGGTTGTTCGGCTTATGCAAAGCAATTGCGCGGATCCAACGAGCGTGTTGGAATCGATGTGAAGCGAAACTTAAGCGAAGCTGTCAATAAAATGCTGCACAAATAAATGTGATGCGTGGGACAGTCTTTATTCTCAACCAATGCCACGTGCCACCTCACGCAGTGTTCATGTTTATGCACTACACTGCTCGCCAAGTTATGCCTAATTGCAAAGAGAACTTCACATGGATAAGTGACGTGAGACGTGGGCTCAGCAACGTTGCGAGGCCGAAGACAATACGATGCCCATAGGAGGACAAATGGTGACGAGAGGTGTATGCGCAGAGAAGTATGATGCAACTGTAAATACATATAAGGATTCTATACCGCTTGACTAACATTGGCACAGTACTTCTTCTGGAGAGAGAGAGAGAGATTTCATTCCAGCCCCCTGTCCGGGGCTAGTGGGCGTTAAGGTGGTGGCGAGCGGCTGCCGGAAACGGGGGTGAACATGCGACGTTGGTGGCGTCGACTCTTGATTGGGCTGGGTCCGCTTCTTGTGGTACTGCAAGTCCAAGCGCCGTGGTGAGCTCCGTTAACGCGGCCACATTACGTGGTGTTGGGTCAGCCAGCCACTCATCTATTGTGTGTGGTCTTTTTGGTAGCGTCCAGAAGATTCAATCAATTTTCTGGAGTATCGACCAAAAATTGGCGCATACAACGTGGTGCTTATCCGTATGGCCCAAGAAGGGGGAAACATAGATGTAAGAAAATTATGAAAATCAAATAGGCTGTTATTTATTGGGCGCTACTTTTTATTAAGAGGTATGTGTGCTTTTGAAGTACTTATGGCCGAACAATATAGGTGCATGTTTTGTTTCATGATGTATTGTTTTATTATAGAATACAAAAGTTCGGTCACTGGTATTACTATGTCACTCCTGGAGCATGGGTCACGTGCCTATCGGGCAAGAAACCCCGGACGGAAAAGCAGCGACCGGTGACATACACCATGCATTGGGCCGGCAGGCAAGGAAAGCTCCGCGTTAAAATGACAATTATATTCTACGTAAAGCGTATGCTACAATTTTACGCACTTCTGTCAACTCTGAGGATAGAGAGAGAGAGAAAAAAATAGAAGAGAGGAAAGGCAGGGAGGTTAACCAGATGCCCATCCGGTTTGCTACCCTGCACTGGGCTAAGGGGTATGGGGACAAAGAGAGAGAGAGAGCACAGTTTCGCGCACATTTGGAGGTTTGCACCTAGTTTACAGACGGTTGCCAAGACCTGTCGACTTGAGCTATTTCAACAACACTTTCGTGGCTTTTTGTGCCATTGACGCGAACGGCCATGGTCCAAGAATCTTCTTTTCCGAAAATGGTTTAGAGTCCAGCTGGTTCAATGCTGTCCGCAGAGCTTCACGCTCGGCGTCGTACCGGGGACAGAGACATTTATTTCTATAGATATTTGGATAGGGCTCAATGACTTTATTTGATATTTTGAAGGAATTGCTGCTTCCTTTCGCGTTAGACCTTTTGTCAGCAGCACACCTGCGTCTGGTAGCTTCGTATGGTGAAGATAAGGCTGCTACGCAGCTCTAAAAATGTGCATTCTGGCCCCGACAGGAAGCATCAAGTGTCTTACCTTCCTGCCACTTCGTTCTTGAAGCACGCATTGTTCAAAATAACGAGGTACAAACCGAAATCATGCGTATGGTACGTCCGAAAGATGTTGATTAAAGTCCATTTCCAGTTTAAGTAAGTAAACAGCATTGCAATTGGGACGTCGTCTCCAACTCACTTGTCAAAGCCCGTACTAATGCCACTGACCAGCATTTACCGCGCTCCCTAAGCAATCACCCTTGACTTAACCATGACATGCATGGAAAGCTTGGTCTATTGAAACGTAATGCAAGAAGTCTCACTAACAAATATTCGAGTTTTGCTTCTTTTATTGCGTCACATTCCCCGCATGTAACTGGCGTCACCGCGACCTGGTCGCATAGGGATATCTCTGCCATCAGACTGCTTCATTCACGCATGACATCAGTCTTGATTTAGGCCGCCGAGTAGATGTTTTGTTCATTGATTTTTTTTTTCAAATGCGTTCGATACTGTAACACACTCTAAGCTTTTGTATAAATTTAACCTTCTCCTTAATAACTATGTTCTTGTAGACTGGGTCCGTAGTTTTCTTTGCAATCGGTCACCATATGTTTCTTTTAATTAATGCAATTCACCATACGCATCAGTATCTTGCCCTGTACTCCATGGTTCTGTCCTGGGGCCTCTGCTTTTCTTGCTTTGCGTAAATGAGATATCACACTGTGTTTTGGTAAACATTCGCCTTTACGCGGACGAATGTATCTTCTAGAAGGTCGTTAGCACAGCTAACAATCACAACAGTCTCAATAACTCCTTTCCAAGGCGTGGCAGGTGGTGTGAGTTCTGGCAATTAACATTAACTTAAAAAAAACTGTTATGTCCCTTCGTCAAGCGTATTCATTACCCCTATTTCAGTTACTGCTATAACTCTACTTACACTGGCCTCCTTTTAACTTGAAGATTATCCTGGTCATATGCGCATAACTTGCAGCAAAGCACTGAAAAAAATTGGTTACCAAGGCCGAAGACTAAGTGTCGCTCCAGAAGAGGCTAAACTAGTAACATATAAAACACTCGTAGAACATATTCCAGAATGTGGCGCTACAATATGGAACCCTCAGAAAATTTCCGACATTAAGAAAGTTGAATCTTTTCTGAAGAAAGCCATCTCTTTCATATATCGCGGTTATGATAGAAGCCTTACACCATACTCTCGTCTGTTTGTACTTAGTTTAACTCATCTTTCCCGCCGATGTGACACCGAGTCTCTCAGATTCCTACACTCCCTATTTTACACACGACATATTACACTCACTCTGACATCTATCTGTCACGAGCAACGCCCCTAGCCACCATAAAAATAAATCTGCTGAACTCATCTGTCTCTTACGCTCGCGCAAACACATTAATATGCAGTTTTTCTTCGTATGACTATGGAACACTGTACTGCCAGCTGTTTACCCTTGAAGGAATGCCTGAATTTTATTGGATGCTCCCTCTATACCACTTTTCATATGCACGCTTTGAATTTCAATATTTTGTACCTACTTATTTGAAGTGTATCACTATATGTGTATGCTTTTCCCCCACTCTTGGGATAGCCCCATTGTGGGCTGCAGTATCTGAAAACAAAAAGCAAACAAACAAACGAAAAAATAAATAAATAAATAAATAAATAAATAAATAAATAAATAAATAAACACCCTACCGAAGTCAACCATAGAAAGCCATGGCGATGTACACGCCCAAGTAATTCCCGAGGCAAGCGTGCGATTCAGAAGCTCAGTAATGTTGCTTCATTGCATAATTGCTGGGAGAGCAAATACAAAGCATTCCAGAAATTGGCTACTTATAGAGAAAAACCGGGCAGTATATTATATCCTCCTTAATCTAAAAAATATGTCGGAAAGTCCTTTGTCAATATACATGATCCTTCTAGCGCAAGTACCGTTTCAAGTCTACCTTCTTGTACATATAGCGACAGGGTGCAGAAGGAGTGACAGCGCAAATTGTTTCCTCCATGCTGGACCGTATAACCGGCCTAAAGGACGCACCACCTAGTCACACCTGCTTTGTTTCATTATTTCTTCCGGCTTTAAAGTAACCGAGAGAGAGAAGGAGAAAAGATACACGAAGAAAACAGAAATGAAGAACAGCCCGAACCGACACACACATACGAGGACACGCACACACCGCGAAGTAGTCTCTTCGCCGTCGTTTTCTCGGGTCGAGTGTCTTTCATCAACAATGGGGAAAGGCTCTGGGGAGGAACGACATCAAGCCGCGAGGCCGGCAGACGCTGAATCCTCAGAGAGAGGGTGGCGAGGGGAGCTGACCGGCGGGCCAGCCGGCGCGATAGACAGGAGCAGCGCGCCGAAAGAACGACTCCACTTCGAACGAATGGGGGAAGCAACATGAAACAAAGCGAGAGCATACCTTTTTCTTTTCCCTCCTCATCCCTTCCTGCCTTTTCTTCGCGGTCTCTTCTTCCTCTTTCGTTATCTTTTCAGCGGTGTCCTTCCCTGCATTTCTTTTTTTTTTACTTCGTTCCGGTTAGACACTGCTTTCAATGTTTCCCAGCTAGTCGTGGGCGCCCGCGCAGCGCGGGCCTCTTCCTCTTTCTGCTTTCCTCTTTTTTTCTTCCCTCTGTTGCTCTCCATCCTCCTCTTGCGCAGCCTCTCGTGCGAGTCCCTGTAGGGCCGCGGCCACTGTCTCGCCTCGCTCGCGAGGTTGGACGGCTGGCCTTGAGGGAAAAATTCCACCGCGTCACGTGTGATCCGCCGCCACGGGTGGAGCAACGATCCCTTCTCCTCCTCGTCCTCTATTTCTTCCACCGAGTTCGGAGAGCCGTTGCCATGGCGACCGCCTCTCCTGCGTCCCTCCTGTCCCACCTTTTTTTTTTTTTCGCCTCCCTCTTCTGACACCGTTCTCTCGAGCCAACCTCTTTCCTTCGCCCTCAGCGAGCGTCTGTCGCTCCCTGCCGGTGGCCGCGGAGGTCGCGATGAAATACAATTTTCAATTTTGTGTTTTACTTGGCGGTCGGTCTACTGGTCGCGCGAGGACGGGAGGAAAGCGGCGTGCGAGGAGGCATCGAGCAGGAAGGAAGAAAGGAAGCCGAGCTGACTCTGGCTGTTCGACGACTGCGAGCATGAAGAGAGAATCGGAGCAGGGAAAGGACTCACATAATAACAGAGCAGCGATGCGACGCGATGCCCGCGCGAGGTTAGCTAGCCGCGGCGCTATATGGCAGACCCGTCCCAGCGGTTCTTTTCTTTTGCTCACCTTGCGCTCGCATGGGACGCCGCTCTCTCCGTCTCTCTCTCTTGCTCTGTATGCCGCTGTGTGAATGGCCCAGCTATTAGGCGCCGCTTAGATGCCTGGTACGCCATAACAGGCTCACCTCCGTGTCAACGAGAAGAAGGGTGCTCCCGCCGATGGTGTACAAGGTTGTCTGCGGCAAGCGCCGAGCTGTTTGCTGGAAACCACCGTCGCGTGGAGTAATAATCGCTTACGCTGGTACGGCTCTGCCAACGGTGTATGCGATGGAAGGTGCTCCGCACGCCTCTTGGCTCGATCATCACAACGACGACGGCGCAGGAACCGCAGCCGCTGACTAACGCTCCAAAACATGGCGTGCAGATCAATGCGGGCCTTCTGGGTTCGCAAGACCACGATTTAGATTAGGTCATCTCGATGATTCTGCACAGTGCGCAGGATAATAGCTGCTGAAAGCACTTTGGAAGTGCTGCAGAGAGCAGTGACTTCCAGGTATAATCGGTGGGCCCATCAACTGTGGTTCCTCTTTCTTTGTTTGTTTGTTTCTTTCTTTCTTTCTTTCTTTCTTTCTTTCTTTCTTTCTTTCTTGGAGCCCTATTGCCGGTATGTTGGGAGTTTGATCAAATGCAGTTTTACTGAACGCACGAAACAAATAACAAATTACTCGTGTAATCAATACTGTGCCTCTTTAATTGCTTATGTTGGATCACTTGGGTCGAGCTCAAAATTCGTGAATCTTACGCAGCAAACTTTCAGCAAATATATGTTGAAAATCACCAATGCTGTTCTTCATTCTCGTTTTTTTTTTTTTTCCTAATCTTCGTAACACTGTCCGCTCGCATAATTTGTGTTGCCCTTTGCGGGCATCAGTTATTCAACAACCGCAAAAACAAAACAAGAAAGCTAAATGACAAGAAATAAGTGAATCGTGCAGCGTCACTTTTTCATGCTACGCGATACATCAAATTTATTGAGGCACATTGATTGCCTGTCCAGGAGTGAAGTAATTTTCGCATAGCGCCTTCTTTTTCTTATTTACTTTTTCACTCTTTTTCGCCTTTCTCATAGAACAGTGTCGTCTGAAACGAATGAATAAAACCAGCAGGCAAGGTCATGACGTCAAAGGTGGACCACATATCATATTGCCGCATCACGACCAACGGTGCTAACACAGAGAAAGTCAGTGCCTAAGGCGCCGTTAACGTTCAGTGCCGCTTTATTTATTGCTTCCGGTGTTCCTCGTTAATTCTCCATGAACTTCCGCTTCCTTTGAGAACTCGCTTCCGCTTAAAAGGGCGGAAGTGGAATCTTCATTATCTCTAACAGACGGCGTGTGTGTGGGCGACCGAGGTGCGACTCAGTTTACCGCCATATCGCATCCGGAAGTAGGCGAAACATGTTTTACAAGACCAACAGTGCTAGACTATTTGATTTCACTGCAGAAGCGCTAGTGGGCGCAGAAGCTGTGCCCTTCATACTAAAGGCATCTCGTCCTAATTATAGTGCACCAGCACGAACGAATAAAACCATTGATGTAGAATGACGCCCAGTGGGGACGCAAACTGTCCCCACAGTTATTCACACGAATACTGCAACAGGCGCCCAGACATAAAACTGTGAGGAGTTACGGCCAAGGTGCGGTACACTTAGGGCTCATTTCGCTCTAGATTTTTTTAACTTGCAACGTTCGTTCTTCTAATATTGCTTTAGCATCACTATTACGCAAACGGTAGCAGCTGCCGTCATTTTATAAGGTTTGATAAATCTTTTTTCATATTCATTGCAGTAAAGAAATAGCAATATCTCGGTCAACTTAGATGTGACATCGCTTGTTACCCTGTTCTCTATTATTCGGTTTCACCTTGTGCCTCTGGAGACAAACAAATTTATCGGTACTGAAATACAAAGAGGAGAGAATCTATGAGCCTGCTACATTTCGGTAGCGTGTGCGCAAGTTGCGTACAGGACAAAAACATACCGCTACAGGTCATCGTTATTTATTGCAGCAGAGGGCCGTTGTGTTCGCTGAAAACATTGCATTGTAAAAATCGTGACTGATAAACTACTGAAACGGTTATATGTACAGAACTTTCAGCGATTATACAGATCAGTTACTTACCACTACCGATCGTAACACAAAATACAAAATACTTGTGTATGAGAACAAGAGAAGAAAGCGAAACACGGCTTCCTTGTCAGGCGGACTTTCATTGGAAATGTTCGAAGGAAAAAAAAAAAATGCCGGACAAATTTTCAGACCTTCGAGGCCGCCTGTGTAAAATGTTTTAAATATAGCAGCTTAAGTGACCTAAGACGGGCTAAAGCTAAATATAAGAAAAAGAAGAATAGTTACTGCAATTATGAATCAATTAATTAATTATTTATTTGGTTAACTTGAACAACACTGAAGTGTGTGTGCTGGTGCACAGAGAAACATAAACAAAAAAGGTATAAATGTGAGGCAGCTACAACCAGAAGTCATGGGATTGTTATTATTATTATTATTATTATTATTATTATTATTATTATTATTATTATTATTATTATTATTATTTATAACGCTACGGTGCCTCAAGTATACTTTAGGCATTGGCAGTGGCGCTGCAAAAAAGTGCTTTATGGTTTCAACTCCAAGTTTTAGCTAACGGATTGGTTTCGCATACAATGCATGCCTCGCCATGAAGTCTTAATGAGAGTCAGTTGCTTCCGTGACGGAGGAGCGTATGTCATAGTCTCGATAAAAGCCGCTGCAGTCCACTGTGGAACACGCATTACTACAGTGCCCACATTTGGCTAGAACAACTCACCAGAGCAGTAAGAACCTTATGCATGCTTCACAGGCAGGCCTTCTAACATACGGATTCATAATACTGACATGAAAAAATTGGACGACGCTTAAGCTTCGCCTATAAGAGTGGAACGAGAGCGTAATCAAAAATCGCTGACAGCTTCTCACGCTTCCCGGCAACTGCGGCTAATGTAACTGTAATGTTTGCCGTGAAACACTGGCGGTGATCGCTATATATGCATGGAGGCGAGAATTGTAATAAAAATGCGGCCTCTAGCGTGGGCCGATCCCGGAGGTCGCGCTCAGCCCCGCCAAAAGAATTCACATAATTTTCACTTCTCTATGATTGTTTCGCGCTTTTAATATTTCAGTCTGAAAAGACTTGACAAAAAGGCATGCGCTGTCTGTGTTTTCTTTTACGATATTTGTTCCGTGGGCTCTCGTACTCAAAATCCCGAGGAATAACTTTGTCAAGAACGTAAGACAAGGTGTGACCAACTTTAGTGATTGAATGTTGCGGCAACATAATCCCCATATACCGGATGTCGTATAGCAAGGCGTGGAATATACATATACCTAAATATATGAGGGAATTTTCGCTCCCAGGACGACGACGCCGGACGCTGACAGCGGATTTTCTGCGATGCGGGGGCCTTGACGATATCGCGTTAATACGAAGATTGCTGTTCCGTGTGAAATGCGAGGTTTGTTGTAACTAAGCACTAAAAGAAGTTGTTTTGAGTGAGGGGCATCATGCGAAATGTTGCATGCTGAAGTTGCACACATTCTTTTTAAGCAAAAAATTTATGGACAGACGTGGCACCTTTCTGCATTGTAAAAGCAGTAGACCCATTAAATCGACGTATCTTGCGATATCCAAGCCGTAAATTTTCAAAGTCACGTAGTTTCTAAAGAGAAACTGCAGTTTAGGCGTGACAGCAGAAATCAGCCGAGACTTCCTTTAGGAAGTACGGCTTTAGGAAGAGCCCGCGCGGCAGCCAAGTCAGCCGCAGTGAGCAGCGACATGGTCGTGACGTCACTGGCGAGAGGGCGCCACTCCAACTTTTTGCCGCTAATACGCGCACGAACATTGATAAAACTCGAGGACAGTTGCCCCACATTATTCCCATACACAGAGTTGAGGACACATACATGGGGCCGGGGCGCAGTCTGAAATGCACAAATGAGGAACATACGCAGCCTTACAGCAGAGAGATGAAGATGACGTGTACGCCAATGAATGAAACCGTAACTAGGTTAGCCTCAGAATGAGCAATGGAAGTGGGAGTCAGGCACCAAGGCAACCAGTAGGCAAGCTCTCCCAAGTAACGAAGGCCCTAATAAAGAAACGACACAGAATGAAAGTGTCCAACTCAAGAGATAAAATAGAATTCGCAGAACTGTCAAAACTGATCAACAAGGAGAAAGTAAGAGTTATTCAAAATTATAGCATGAGAAAGACTGAGGAAGCAATAAAAGATAGGCGCAGCATGAAATCAGTGAGAAGAAAACTCGGCATGGGACAAACCAAGGTGTATGCAGTGAAAGATAAGCATGATAATATCGTCAGCAGTTTCGAAGGTGTAGTAAAAGCAGTGGAAGAATTCTATACTAACCTGTACAGTACACAGAGCAGCCACGATACTTCCATTCGAAGTAGTATTAAACAGGTTACAGAGGCTCCTTCTACAACTAGCGATGAAGTTAGAAGGACCTTGCAAAACATGAAATGGGGGAAAGCGGCAGGAGAACTTGGAACAGTCGATTTAATAGAAGATGGAGGAGATATCATGCTTGAAAAGCTTGCGGCTCTATATACGAAATGTCTTACGACTTCAACGGTTCCAGAAAACTAAAGGAATGCCAAAATTATACTAATCCAGAAAAAGGGAGGCGTTGAAGAATTGAAAATTATTGGCCCATTAGCTTACTTCCCGTATTGTATAAAATATTCACCAATATGATTTCCAATAGAATAAGGGCAACACGACTTCAGCCAACCAAAACAACAGGTTGACTTCAGGAATGAATACTTTACAACGGATCACATCCATGTCATTAGTCAGGTAATCGAGAAATCTGCAGAGTACTATCAACCTCTCTATATAGCTTTCGTAGCTTACGAAAAGGCATTTGATTCAGTAGAGATACCAGCAGTCATAGAGACATTACGTAAAGAAGGAGTATACGAGGCTTACGTAAATATCTTGGAAAAGATCTACAAAGATTCCACAGCTACTTTGATTCTCCACAATAACAGTAGAAAGATACCTATAAAGAAAGGGGTCAGGCAAGGAGGCACAATATCTCCAATGCTATTCATTGCATACTTGGAAAAAGTATTCAAGCTACTAAACTCGAAAAGCTTAGCCGTGAGGATCAACGGCGAATACCTCAGCAACCTTCGGTTTGCAGATGACATTGTCCTGTTCAGCAAAACTGGGGAAGAGTTACAACAAATGATTGAAGACTTTAACAGAGAGAGTGTAACAGTAGGGTTGAAGATTAATCTATGCAGAAGATATTGATAAATAGCCTGGCAAAGGAACAAGAGTGCAGAATCGTCAGTCAGCCTCTAGAGTCTATGAAGGAGCACGTTTACCTTGGCCAATTACTCACAGGGGACCCTGATCATGAGAAGGAAATTTACAGAAGTATAAAACTGGGTTGGAGCGCGTACATCAGACATACTGAGATCCTTACTGGAAGCTTACCATTATTAATAAAAAGAAAGGCGTACAATCAGTGCATTCTACCGGCGCTAACATAAGGAGCAGATACTTGGAAACTGACAAAGAAGCACGAAAACAAGTTAAGGATCGCACAAAGAGCGATGGAACGGAGAATGATAGGAGTAACGTTAAGAGACAGCAAGAGAGCGGTGGTGGATCAGATAGCAAACGGGCATAGCCGATATTCTAATTGACATTAAGAGAAGAATATGGAGCTGGACAGGCCATGTAATGCGTAGGTTAGACAACAGGTGGCCCATTAGGGTTACATAATGGGTGCCAAGAGAAAGGAAGCGCAGTCGAGGACGCAGAAGACTAGGTGGAGTGATAAAATTAGGAATTTCGCAGGCGCTAGTTGGTATCGGATGGCGCAGGACAGAGGTAAATGGCAGATCGAAGTGGACATAAATTAGGATGATGATGATGATGATGATGATGATGACAACGACGACGACGACGACGATGATGATGATGATGATTATGAAATAATGTGTGCACAGAGATACGACGATCAAAAGCGTGCTTCATCATAATCACAGAAAACGAAAAAAAAGACCAGAAAGAGGAATATGACACACGTTTAACATACAGCGCTCACAAACACAACTAATGAAAGTGGGTTGTGGTTACTTTGTGTTTCTCATTTACATGCTTCTCAGCGGACCTGACACCGAATTAATTGTTAACGGTGAAAAGTTATCTCTTCGTCCATTTTCATTTTCCATTTCTTTATTGTTTACTACATTGCCCTTTCAGTCGAAGCTAATTACCCAATGATTTCTTTTACTTCATTGTATGTTCGTTGTTTATGACCATTAACTAAAATCGAGCCCCTTGGTTTCCCTTCTTCTCTCGCAAATATTTAAGCCTTTTTGCCAAATTGCATGGCTGCAGGCGACCTTTATACTTCAATTCTTTTTTTCATATTTAATATTACACACTCGGTAGATACGATGATGGAATTACACGCGGGGCACTCTTTCCGGTTTAAAATATAGCCTGTCCGCATGTTGACCAACACTTGTAGGACAAATATTCGTGCACTACAGGCTCTTCTCTTTTGTGTGTGTGTCTTGTGTGCATTTACTTCTCTTATTTTTTTATATTTTATAGACTTAGTATACGCTGTTTCCGCTCTTGTGGTAGGTGTGAGCTTACTTATGGAAAAATGGGCAGTTACAGTATCTTAACTCTGCATTGGTATATCCGGTTCTAATGAAGCCTAGCTTCCCATTTGTCGGCAGTTATTAAACAACAACAACACAAGCTGTTCGAGCTCGAGCTCTCAAAGTTTATCTCGGTTCGCTAAGATATGCGTGAACAGCGGAAACTACTGAAGACATTCACCGAAGAGTTTGCAGGAAGGAAGTGTGAAGGAAAGGACAAAAAATAGGCAAGGGGAAAGACAGGGGGGTTAGCCAGCGTAAGTACCGGCTGGCTAGCCTGTGTTGGGGAAGGAGGTAAAGAACTAGGCAACACAAAGGCCCGCAGTAATAAAAATAATTGCTGTAAGAATATAAAGTATAGTGAAAATGAGACCGCTTTGCTTGTTGGTTCTCATTCAGGCTAACCAGCTGCCCTGGCCAAATCTATCAGAAAAAGATAAAGGCGTGCCTGCGTCCCGTGGACCTCCGTGCGTTCGTTAGTGTCTCTTTCCTCTAGAAGAATGTTTAGCCTGAACGCATCACGACGTTCCGCAACAAGCGCACACAGTACCGTGTCTTGAGCATGCTGCCCATTCCGCATGTTTTGCGGATATAGCCGGAAGTATCGATCGTTCGAGAGCGGATTTTCAGAGCGCGAGCGTAGAGGCGTAATCGACTGCGACTCCACTGCCTAGATGGCGCAGCAATCCCACTCAGTCGCGCGCTTTCATCAACGTTGGTCACCCATCGCTACCGCAGGTAGCCATAGCGAATTTTCAAGGAGTTTTTCTTTTTAATCTTCTCCTCTCTGTCCTCTTTCTAACCCCTCTCTCCCATCCCCAGTGTAGGGTAGCAAAACGTAGACTGCTATCTGGTTAACCTCCCTGCCTTTCCTCTTTATCTCTCTCTCTCTCAAGGAGTTCTGATGTGAGGGACGATAGAGGAGTGAGGGGAGTAAGAGGGTTTACATTTCTGACTTTTATTTTTTGCGTCACGTGGGCATATAACACTACGGAGTTTTGACACTCGCTCCGCCTCGTTCAGTCGGTTGCTACACAGCTACGTTTTACCTAGTACGTCTGTTGTGTATATGCAAATTACCTTCTCTGTCCTATCTGCCGTCGTCTCTCCTTGGCGTTTTACCACGGGTCGAAAGAATGAGCGGATTCTCACCATTAATCTTGTAGGCTATCTACTCAGTCACACGTTCTCCCTCATGCTCACCAACACACACGCGCCGTTCACGGCCGCGTTCGTACTCATTTAACCGGCATCCACTCAGGCCCACACTCTCGTCAGCTCCGCCACACCGGCCCTCACTCATCTGCATACTCGCGTCCGCTCAAGCTCGCCGTCACTGACTCACTCCCGTTCATGCTCACGGCTACTCAAACACTTCACTATAACCCTCTGTCACACGCCTGGGAAATGAGTGCGACGGAGCGAGTCAGCGCACTCGTCAGCGAGCACGCCGACCTAGGCTTTTGACTCCCCTACCCCCGTTTCCCCACTGCTTACCGCCGGTCGGATGTCAGCCGATAGCGCTGGACAGACACAGTGCGGGAAATTGTCTCTTGCCTTCCTTTTCCTGTGTTTATTTTATTATTTCTATAAGCAACCAATTACTACCACTCCGGTCACACAAGTTGCAGCCTAGCGGATAAATCAGCGAGGCGTAGCGCGGTCAGAACGTCACAACGTACTCACGTGACCATCTTCTGCGCCATGACGTCATGAGGCATACGCCTCTTGTGAAACAAAACTGAAGGTGGTTAATAGAAAAGCTGTTGTAGTAGCACATTTAGAGAGCTCGGAGGGCTACTGCTGTGTTCTTTAGGCTTTCGCGATCTTGGACCCTCGGTTAACGCAAAAGAATGAAGAGTCCAAGGTATCCGTGCAGCATTTCTTTAGCAGAAGGGCTGGCTCACTCATGACGGGTGCTGTTGAGCTTGAAAAATGTCTTAAATGTTTAAGAAAGTAGGAAACAATAGCGTCACCGCCACCAACAACAACAAAGAAAAAAAATCTTGTACACGATGACCCGGACAATTTGGGTTATTTCGTGCACATGCAGCTAAATTTCCCGCATCTGACTGGAATGTCCAGTCTGGTGGGTTTGTGGAGTTCTCCGCGGGCTATGTGCGTAACAACTTATGTCACCGCGGTTCGCATGACTCGCCTAAAGGAACAGATCATTATATTGATGTCTTACGTAAAGGTCCACTGAAGTTGTTCCCGTAACAGTGCTATACGCATCGTAGGCAGCAAATTCAGCAATACTTATCGCTATAGTGATCCTTGAAGAACGCTCATTAATTCTCAGCATTAGAGTTTATCGCATTCCGCACTGACATTCCCCGATAAATTATCCAGGGCCGTACGTGGTATAAGGGGCAAAAAAGTAAGCCTTTCATGACATTTCATAACACTGGCACAAACGATAAAATGAAGATAATCAATATGAAAAAGTAGGACGGGTAGCTTCATAAGTTGTTCGTTTCTTTATTTCTTCTTTTTTTTTCGCAGCTAGCATTCTTCACGTAACCCTCTTCGGAATAATTAATTTAAACAGGCAACACGTAAACTGAGAATCCCTTACTGACATTCAGTGACTCTAGTCATGCAATCCACGATAAAGAAGCACTGGGTCGTAGCTCGTAATTTACCGAAGTGAACTTTCGCCGGGATATGAAAACTCCCTGAGCGTACCGCGATTTGAGAAAGCCCTATGAAAACTTAGGTTCTCTCTCGAATTTTGTTTATATTTTTATTTTATCTGAGTAATACCCTCCGGGCCAGAGGCATTATAGAGGGGACTATATATATATATATATATATATATATATATATATATATATATATATACACAGTTATTACTTGGCGTAATATGCAACTCTGCATAAATTTTGATTGATCTGTTTCGTTTGGCACTAGCTAACATAATTCAACTTAAGTATTCATTGTATTACGTCACTTTAAGCAAAGCTCCAGAAAGCTGATTGCATTCGACTAATAACGCCAGGACGTAACAAACTTAACTAAGCGGGCCATGACGAAACAACAAAAATCTCTTACAATGTGCAAAAAACACACAAGACTAATGGTGCTTTATGTTGTCTTCTTCTTTTACGATTATTATTTTTGCACCACTTGGAAGGCTTCACAGCTGCTTCTGAGTGATATAGTGAAAGTATTGAAGTTAAATTATTATCATTATTGCTGTCGTCGTCCTCGCTGTTGTTTTAAGTTTGAAGTTTATTTATTTCTTTGTTACAGAAAGAGGAAACAAGAGCTAAAGGCTATATGGCCTGACAGGGGCTCTTGCTCCTAAGCGCGTTCGACTTGCATGATAATTCAATGACCCACCGTGGTTGCTCATTGGCTATGGTGTTGGGCTGCTGAGCATGAGGTCAGGGGATCGAATCCCGGCCACGGCGGCCGCATTTCGATGGGGGCGAAATGCGAAAACACCCGTGTACTTAGATTTAGGTGCACGTTAAAGAACCCCAGGTAGCCAAAATTTCCGGAGTCCTCCACTACGGCGTGCCTCATAATCAGAAAGTGGTTTTGGCACGTAAAACCCCATAATTTAATTTTAAATAATTCAATGTACGAAAAAAGCAGATATAACGCAAGACCTAGCAAGTACGATGTAGAAAATACAAATGAACAAGATAGTTTATACATTATAGAATGACAATGTGAAAAGACATTTTATGGTTGAATTTTTGTTTCTTTGTTTGTCTTTCTGTACATTCACATTATAGTGCAGATTAAAGCATACATATATAGTGCATAAAAATGTTAGTGCAATAGCATTTTATGTATAAGTAATTTAAAAATGCATCAGGAGGCTTTTTATATATTGCTTAAAATGAGGTGCAAAATAATAATAAATTTCTTGCTCAACGATGTTTAGTAGCCTTGGTATTTGATAGATAATATCCTGACGTCCGTAGTTAGTACGCGTAAATGGTAGTTTTCTGATTTGATTACGTAATGGGTATTGAGTAAAAGTGGGTATGCTGACAACATGGAGTCTGTGTTTTTTTTATATGTAAGAGTAATATATAATTAAAGAAAAACTTGATTTGCTCGGGTCAGTAAATGTTTGCCAAAGAGATTGTGTGCGGGTAAGTCACACGGCCATCCGCCGACAAGGTCTGTGAGCGGTGGCGCTGGCTAACACTCCCAGGGTTCTACAGGGAAACATAAATACCCAAGAAAGAGGGACGGGGAAACGGCGCTGCGGTAGCTCAATTGGTAGAGCATCGCACGCGAAATGCGAAGGTTGTGGTATCGTTCCCTACCTGCGACAAGTTCTTTTTTCATCCACTTTCATTTCTATTAATTTATCGTTTCTTTATTTCATTTATTAAGCACAAGTAATTTCCCCTATGTTGTCCTTGGTGTCAGTGTTTGCTGGCTTCTTATGAGGCGGCCTACCACGGTAGTTTTCGAAAATTCGAGCTACTCGTTTTTGCAAGCTTAATAACTTCACATAGTTTTTTGCTCTCGTTGTTCCCCAAATGAAGATACAATAAGTTAGCTTGGAGTCAAAAAGGGCGCAGTGTATTGCTTTCTTTAGCCATAATGGTATTAGATCACTAATTTTATACATACAGCCTACCACTTTACTAAGATAATTGCTAAGCTTATTGGCATGGTTTTCCCAGGAGAAGTTCTCTTGAAACCATACCCTCAAAACATTTTGCGTTGTTACTTGTTCTAGCCTCGTGGCTTGAAATAGAACAGTTATATTAACAGGCAATGGCTTATTTATCGCTTTCAATATTATATATTTGGTTTTGTTGACATTCAATTGTAGTTTGTTTATGTACAGCCATTCAGATAATTAATTCAAGTAATCATTTATTTCTTTTTCTAAGATTGCAGGGAAGAATTTGCAAAGAGAAGATTAGTATCATCCGCGTACATGATGATATTGGGTGAGGAAGAAATGTTAGGAAGGCCATTAATATAAATATTAAATAATACAGGACCAAGTGTGGATCCCTGTGGAACGCCAAACTGTATATTGAGAAGTGGGGAAGTCGCCTTATTATATGAAACAAACTGGTAACGATCCGTTAAGTAACTTCTCATTAAATCTAATGCTGTACCACCCATACCGCAGTCATAAAGTTTGCACAGAAGTATAACATGATTTACACAGTCAAATGACTTACGCAGGTCCAAAACTAAGCCTACTGTGTATAAACGGTTTTCCATATTTCTCAGTATTTGATGTTTTATATTTAGGAGCGCTTCCTCACAAGATTTTTTTTATATACGAATACTGTGCCGTACTTATAATAATAGCATGTTTCCTTAAGAAACCCTCTAGTCTAGTGTTTAGAACAGTTTCGGAAAGTTTTGAAAAAAGAGGTAGTACTGATATAGGTCGGAAGTTGTTTACATTATGGTCCGCGCCACCTTTATGAAGCGGGCAAACTCTGGCTATATTAAGTTTGCTAGAAAAAATGCCGGACTCAAACATTTTATTAATAATATGAGATAAGACATTAGAGATGATGTCAGACACGCATTTTGTAGGAGATGCCATGATACCGTCGAAACCTCCAGCACTGTTTGACTTAAAGTTATTTATCATGCTTTCTACTTCGCTAGGTGTCGCCGGAAATAACATTAAAGAATTTTGCACAGTCGGTTTCACAACAGTGTGCCCTATCTCTTCTGGATCTGCTGCATAAATGTTGCTGCAGCATTGAACAAAGCGAGTGTTTAGGATAGAGGCGGCTTCTTCACCTGCAATGGTACCCTTAACAGAAGCTATTCGTAGGTCTTGAGGGCTAGCCTTTCCGCCAGCTGTCGTTTTAATTTCCAGTCAAACTTTTCATGGGTTGGCATAAACACGCGAGAACATGTTCTCATGATATTTTTCTTTTGCCTTTTCACAATTCTGAATTTACTTGGTTACGGTACTCCTTGAATTTGGCTAATTGATTCATGTCTCGCGTTTTAAAAAAAAAAAAATGTGTCGTACATTTTATTTTGATTTTTGTAAAGAGCGCAACATCTATCCATGGCTTTCTAATTTTCTTTTTTTCGTTTTGTAGCACTATGTTGTGGGAAGGCTATGTCGTAGCAAGCAATTAGTTCTTCAAAGAATGAATTGTATGCCTTATTTGGGTCACTTTCAGCTAGCTCAGATTCCCAGTGTTTTTCTCACGAATAAGAGAGCGAAAATAGTCTAGCGTCGTTGTATCGATGAGGCGGTAGGAATATACAGGCGCATTTTGCTTGTATATCTGCGAACAAGGCAGAAAACAAAAGATTGGAAGATGATCGCTTATATCAGAGGACATGACACCAACAGTCACAGAGGAAACATGTACATAAGTGATACAGACAACTAGTAAGGTTTCGCTGTGTGCTGTTACTCGTGTTAGCAAGGTTATAATACTCGAACATGCGTAAGAGTACAGCAGCTGATTATATTCTCGTGTTATTGTATCTTCAGCCATCATATCTATGTTCTTATCACCTAGTATGGCAAGGTGGTGGTCGTAACAACTTTATTGAGATTTTGCTTAGTTATGATCTGGCAGGCCCGAGTCCTAGGATGGGCCCTATCGAGGAGCGACCCTTTCGGCCCAGGCAACGAGGGCTTTTGGTAGTTTTTGATCCGGCGTTCTGAGCAGCTCCTCCCACGTCTGTTGTGAGGGAGCTGGCAGGAGCGATCTGGGAGGGGGTAAGCCCTCGCACCCCCAAAAGAATGTGATTTTGGGTAGCCAATTTTTGATTTGTGCAGCTTTGACATAATGGGTTCCATTGCCCGTTGGTAATTATGGCCAGCCAATGTGGGCAAACATTTTGCCAGTGCCGCTGAGATAAGCTAGCAGCTTATCCAGAAAGGAAAATAATTCTTTTTTTGTTGCCACAGGGTGGTCTGTAGACTACTGAAAACATTCCTGCTTGAAGACGAATAGTGAGGCGTTCAACGTTGTGATTAATTAAAGAGAAATCTGCAATTTTCTCCGAGTTTACACCATTTCGTACATAGGCTGCTAGACCGCCACTTCTTGCGTAGGTGCGGTTTAGTATGTGATGCGTGTAGTTTTCGAGCCTTATGGGGTAGTCCTTATCAGATAAACATGTCTCAGTAAAAAGAAGAACATCGGGACTAGTGTCAGTACGTTGGAGCAATTCTTCAATTTTATCTTGTTTATTTTTATGCTTTGGACGTTTAAATGCAATATTTAAATATGTATCCGTAAACCCGCAGATATATTTCCAAATGGAACGTAATCATGACATAAAGATTTGTCGTCTAAAGCCATATCTGTACTTAAACCCAATAAGAGTTTTTCTCACGGAATAAAAGAAAATATTAGGTCATCATCTTGCTGATATTCTCAGTGCTGAAAATATGCAGAATAGGAGACATTCACTGCGCCTTGCCATTACTTTCCCTCCAGTGGTCTAGACATATTTCCAACCAAACTCATTCTTCCTTTGTTTCGCAGCACTTAGTAACTGCTCCCCTTGTCTTGTAAAATGCTAATTAATGAATATAGGACGATTCTCATCAAAGCCAAGCATTCCGGTATTATTATTTTTCTTTAGTGATTTAACAAGAAAACCTTCCCTCTTGATGCGGCGCACAAATCGAACAATTATGTTTTGTTTATGTTTATGTATTATGTTTCGCTGTCGGTACTTTATGGCATGCATCAACATCAAAATCTTGTACTTACTCTGAGACAAGTTAGGCAAATTTCTTTATAATAGTTATTGGCTCAGCATCAACACGAACACCCTCGATATCTAAGTTGTTGGAACGCCGGCACGTTAGTTCTCGCGTCAGCTTAGCATTTTGCACTTTAAGTACCTCGTTTTCTTTTACAATGGCCTGGACTACTTCTTTCAATGCTCCTAAGTACTCAATTTCCTGTCTCAATTCTTTTAGATCTTCTAAACTTTCTTTCATCTCTTTGAGTTCATCAATTATTTCAACACGCAATTCGTCTACAGCTTTTTTTGACATGAGGCTTCCGGACTATGACACTATTTCAGGCTTGTAATGTCTAGAATGTTTCAGATGCAGTTTCATGCAGTCCGGCAGCAGTGCATAAATTTGAGCGGGAGGAAAACGAAAACGTATAGCGCTCACCTGCAAAGCAGATAGATACTTAGTTGTGTGCTCAAGATGCACTGCTACCAAACTGCAAGCCTCGTCGTTGTTCCGCCGCATTTTTAAGCCAGCCGTGCTGTCCTGCTGCTCTCTGGTGGTAGGGATCCACGTAGGCGTCCGATAAGCGATACAAGGCCAGGGCGATGTAGCTCCGCAATGTTGTAGGCGTCACACTACTTTGTCACGTGCGGCAAATCCTGCAGCGAAAACGATCAGCCGCAAAGCAGATAGATACTTAGTTGTGTGCTCAAGATGCACTGCTACCGAACTGCCAACTGTTTAAAAACCTAGTATAGATGCGTGTTTTCAATTATTAGGACAAGGTAACTCTTGCGTACAGTGAAATCTCCTGTGAGCAGCAGCAGCAAACGACTTTATTGGGGTCTTGAGGAGCTAAGCGGCGGCCTGCAGGTCCCTACCCAGCCGTTGGCTAGTCCCATGTCGGAACAGAGAGGCCATGCCTTTCCGCTGTGAGTAAAAGGTCTCTTATGGCTAGTGAATGCGCGATGGTCATGAGACACCATGTCCGTTCACATCATTATTATTTCTTTTATCACCATGCTACTGACCTTGCGAACAATCTTGATTTTACCCGTGCTATATATAGTATCCTTTATAGGCATTCTCTATTTCTCTCTTTCTTTTTTGTTTGCGCGTAATGGACGTAAACTTGCACGGTCGTTTATATTGAGTGAGAAAACCTGTTCAAATCAATATACCTTCAATTTTTTTTTTATCTGTGGCACTTAAGTGGCAGATGTCTGTATGAAGGTACCATATTGTTCTCCGGGTAAAGATGTCAAATATAAGTTGCTTTTAGTGCTGCATTACTAATGAAATGTCGACCTTAACATTACATGGCCCTGTACCTTATATGCGTACTAAATCTAACGAATCGCGAAGAAGTGCAGGTAACATAGAAGGTGTTCCTAAGTATTAATTATTCATGACACACAACCCGACCTATGCCGTAACTATTCTTTGTGTTGCCTGAGCGCTCTCTTCTGAAAGTTCTGCTGAGATTTGTTTTCACTCAGTGAAGTAATACCAACCTTGGCACCTTAAGCCAAATCTCTCGCTTCGCTTCAGTGTCGTACCTTGAAGCCTTTGTCTCGAACATCTGTTTATCTAGATGAGATTACTTAGTCATACTATGGATTTCCCCATTGCAAGCTCACCTTTCTTTATCTAGACAAATTATCAGTGAATATTCCAAGTTTTTCCTTTTCTGCATCCTGTCTATGCCGTTATCATCCTGTGCGCCTGCAGTGAAGAAAAATAACGACTACACTTGGTCAGTTCAAGGATGCAGGGTCGATGGCGTCTCTGGCAAGTGAGTCGAGGTCGTCTGGCTCGATATCGGTTTCGTAGACCCACTCTCAGCAGTACAATCTGATTCTGTCTGCCCTGTATATTTAGGTCTGTGCACTGCTAAAGAAAACACATCGATCGCTAAAAATAAGCTCGTTCGAGACGCTTTGCCTCGCTCGTGAGTCTTCTCTCTTTATTTTTTAATCCCGCTCTCTCTCTCTCTCGCTCTCTCTCGCTCTCTCTCTCTCTCTTGAAGCCACTATGCAACAGGCGTCGCGTTTTCAAGGGATCACTTACTTGGGATACCTTCTCATTCGCCCGACGTACGTAACACATCGCGCGACGCGTCAGTGGAGCAGTGACCGTCCGGTGCCGTCAGTGCACTCTAGAAGCACGGACGGGAAAATATGGCTACTTTTTCTGGATTATACGATGAACGCCCACTTCAAGTGGTATTTCAGAAAGGGATCGTTTGAGAATATAGGCCTTCGTTCTTAATTGGAAAACGCCACAAACGAAAACGAAGGTTTATACTTCCAGTAGCTTCTCGCATTCAGCATCTGCTATCTCCAGTCCTGTGTCAGCCTGACTGAAGCTTCCCATAGCTCTCCGTGGAACCGTGGCTCGTCTGATGGCTGTAGTTCGTGTCTTTGATCTGCTGATATTTGTAGGGCTCGCGCAAAGCCTGGTTTCATAGCTCCAAACAGTCTCTTCTATTAGCACCGCTGTGTCATTCAATCGTTCACATTTAACCTGCCGCAGAGCTGCTGCCAAGGCGGTCGGTTTACTTCGCAGTTGTCGGAACAAGAAATCATTTCCCAGCGTGCTTCACTGGGCTAGGGTCCATTCGGAACCGCACCGTACCCGAGCTCTGCGTAAGGGAAGTCATGTCAACCTGGCACCGGCAAGTGAATTAGCGAATATACAAAAGAAGCGCTCGCAGCTTTTAGCAAGCCGCGACTCGCTTAATTGCAGCTTCCATAGTTCGCACAAGCCTTAAGAAGCTGTTTCGTACTTATCGGCACACTCGATTTTGAGCCGTACAGACCATAGGCGTATCTATATATATATATATCTATCTATATATATATATCTATATATATCTATATATATATATATATAATAGTGAAGAACGTTAGCCTGACCACCGCGGCTCTCAAGCAGATCACATTGGAACTTCTGCATTGTTCATACTCTAACCGAATTCATGTTTACATGGATGGTTCCGTCTCGGAAAATTCTACGGGCGCCGTTGTTCTACCATCTCAATCGGTCGTCATCAAGTTTAAGACATCACACGTAACGACATCTACAGGCTCTGAACTGGCCGCTCTTCGCGCTGCTGTCGAATACATTGAAAAAGAACCGCCCAACAAATGGGTAATATTTTGTGACTCGAAAGCAGCCCTCCAGAGCTTGAGAAGTTTACGACGTGGCAATTATGAACAGCTGGTGTCACAAATCCACGAAACCTGCCATTGCGCTTCTGAAAGAGGACATAATATCATATTTCAGTGGCTGCCGGGACATTGTGGCATCGTTGGTAATCACCTCGCCGATGACGCTGCCCGACGTGCCCAGGCTGGCTCACCGACACTCCTTATACCTTTATCCAGAGTCGACGCTGCAAGAGAGCTTCGCAGTCTCGCTCGTACAATCACGTTAGGTTGCTGGCATACACCTCAGAACTCTAAGTGTCGTTTACACAGCGTCGACCCATCACTGAAACTTACATTACCAGCGAACCTTCCACGACGTGACGCAACACTGCTGTGTCGGCTGTGGGTAGGAGTAGCATTCACCAACTCCTACAGCTATCGTACTAGAATGGCGGATTCACCAATGTGCGCTAAGTGCAAGTGTGAAGAGACCATCAGCCACCTTCTGTGCCGCTGTTCTCGCTTCGATAATCAACGCGAGACTCTCCAGTGTGCCTTAAATAGACTGGATGACAGGCCATTTACGGAAGCGAAGATCTTGGGGGCCTGGCCTCATAGTTCATTGGCCCAGAAAGCATTGCGAGCGCTTTTTCGCTACCTGAGGGCAACAGACTTGAGTGCCAGACTGTAGACATCCTACACCTAAGTTCTCTCTCTCCCTCTTTCACTCCCCATTCCCCTCCCCACGTGTAGGGTAGCAAACTGGACTCAGTCTAGTTAACCTCCCTGCCTTTCTGTCTTCCCTTCTCTCTCTCTCTCTCTCTACCGGGAAGGGGGGCGGGGGGCAAGGGGGCATTTGCCCTTCTCCCTCCCCTTATTATCAGAAGTGGGGGGCGGGGCAAAGTATGTAATTTTCCCCCCGCCCCCTTTTGAAAGCAGGCACTTTTGGCTGCACTCTTGAAGGTCCCACAACACTACAGGTGAGGCTAATTTTTTTTTTTAATTTGAGAGGCCACATAACTGATGCTTTTCTTTACTACCCATCCCCTGCTTAGAAAGCGACGATTGTCTTTTCTGCCTTCCCGGGACGCCCTGTAGCGTATGACGCGCAGGATTCGTCACACACGCTCGCGTCCCGGAGTATGCTATGGCGCTGGGCAGATCCCGCCCTAACAAATGCCAGCTTGCGCAACTTGTGCACCATGCCCAGTTTTGCGGGACTGCTATATCCCTATTCGAAAACACAATCGGCTTGCCACATTTAACCTGCGGGCGAGGGGGAGGTCCGGGTAAAGTATTATAATCAGCCGCGCCCAACGACTGGTGTGCCTTACGGCACGAAATCGTTGAATTATCAGATGCTGGCACTATTTAATATCTGTCCAGATATAGCCTACATAGCGTTACAGTCTCAGTATCTTATCACCATCAAAAATCTAATCAAACATGTCACAGTTATAACTGTCGAATTTTATTGGGTAATCACGACTGATCGCAGACGTGCTCGTGAAAATGACGTTGGTAGAACGTGCAGAGTCATTTCAATACCGACAGAGCATTAAATTGAATTTTTCCTAAAGGGATGCGTCACTTCTGACTTTAACGATTTCATTTTAAAGCGGTTTGAAAATAAGAGCTAATCTACTTGTTTCAAGACAGAAGAAAATAGCAGATATTTCGTATTTTGAAAAAAAAAATTAGGGCCACGTTTTGGTGACGTGTACCGAAAATTGTGTAGGTTGCTCGTGTGCAGTCGAAAGCCTTAAGTGGCTCATACCCACGATGGTCTGGAAAGCACGGCGAGTGGTATAGCAGGTCACGTGAGCTGCCTCGCGCAGAGACGCGCTCGTGCCACTGTTCGCGCGTTCGTTGTCTTCTTCCACAGCTAGCTCTGATGCCGCTCATCTTGCTAAAGAAATGGTAAAGTTAATTAAGACAGTTAATTCAAGCACTCCAACCCACGACCTTCGGTGGCAGTCGAACCCTCGAGCTTATGTGGTGGTCGAACTCCCGATCTTTGGTGTTAAGGCGAAGTTAATTAAGAGAGTTAAAAAATATACAGCTAATTAAGGCACTGGGACCCTTGACCTGTGGTGGTAATTAGAACGCATTTAATTACTGCACAGTTAATTAAGGTAGCGTCAATTAAGGCACTCGCAGCCACCACCTTTGGTGGAAGAAAACAAGTAATAAGAAGTAACAACGCAATCGAATGAGAATGTTGAGTAATTTAATGAATGTCTCCTGAGCACGCAGGCTTTTGCCTTCACCCTCTTTAGCGTATGCTAAAGTGACTGTCCGTTTTCCTATGCGTTATGCAGGGCATTTGCTTATTTCCTCCCGGTGCCCTCGGTAAAATATGCGGGGCACGGTGTTTATATTTATTCGAAGTACGAAGCAATGTTCTGAGTAACCAGGGATATATGTTTACTCAGGCTAGGTTCATTACGGCCTCTGTAGAAAGTTACTCACTGAAGCGTTCCAGAGCATCAAGCTGCAGCTCATCGAAATGTTTCCCAGGCTCCTAAGACAATAACACGAGAGACGGTTGAAATCCCGTGCAAATAAAATTTTTAATGCAATGCGTCACGAAACTTTTATAATTACTAAACCGCTGTTTCGCCACGTGTTTTCGTGCATCATACGAGATTCGTAGTTTCAAAAAGAAAAAATTAAGTTTGTGGCGTTTTACGTGCCAAAACCGCGATCTGATTATGAGGCACGCCGTTGTGAGGGACCCCGGAAATTTGGACCACCTGGGCTTCCTTAACGCCCACCTAAATCTAAGTACACAGGTTTCTGGCATTTCGCAAGCATGAGATCGCGGGATTCGATCCCGCGACCTCGTGCTTAGCCACCCAGCAACATAGCCACTAAGCAAACACGACAACTATTCGTAGTTTTTCTTTTCTCCGCTGTCGATCAGTGAGCTAAACGAGCCATCGTGTTTATATCTGGGGAAAATTAAGGGCATGGTATGGTGAATGTCTAGGCAATGTTCGAAATGGATAGGTTAAATGCGCATTTTTTAGTAGAATACGCATGAAAGTGGTCCAAGGCGTTGTTAGTCTGTTTTACGAGCGGTGTGAAAATTAAACGGTTGCGCTGGCATAATTAAAACTACAACTTAGGCCAAATTTTGCGAACACAAGGGGAATAATGCGCCAAGTTTATGTGCGATGGTAAATGCGTGTCGATGAAGTACAGCGTTAAAAAAATTGTAAGCAAGTGCTCGAAAGTATCACGCTCTTGCTTTTAGCTGAGTTTCCCAATGTCCCAAGAGCTCTCTGATTTTCGGTTATTTTATACTTTGAAGACATAGGCAGCAATTTAAGTGCAACGTGTCCTGTAGCTTTAACGTTTCTGGGTTATTTACAAGCATTACAAATAATTATTGAGCCTTCATCTCCTTTTTTTTACTTCTTCATGCGTGATATATTAGCTTCGCCTGGTGTCCTCATCGAACTAAACGAGGCAGCTTCCTTATTTGTGGCGACTGTAAGGATAAATTAACAAGTGATGTGTAGGTGAAGTTCAAAATAGAAGAGTAATTGGGGTGTTCGCAACAGATTACGTATGCAAGCAGTCTAGAGTGTTACGTGCATGTCTAACGAACGGGGAAGAAATTAGCCTGCTGCCTTGAGCGAACAGTGTTGATCAATTACTTTCTTTTTAAAAAAATTACAACAATAAGTCGTCCGAAACATTACATGCGAGCAAGATTTCAAACGAAACATATATATATATGTGTATATATATATATATGTATATATATATATGTATATATATCTTAATTGCAACTGTTCGAAAGCAACAGCTTCGCTGGAAATTGGGTTGTAAGTCTCCAAAGTCGCTCACATCTGCTGTCTTCTTCTCTTGTGAATATTGCAAGTAAGTGATGTTTATTGTACTTCGTTGCCTATGGCCTCGAAAGTACTGTTACGTAAACTATTGATACATTTATGCTGTAGATGTAAGCACCACGGTAAATTCTTTGTTTAATTATCAAAATTGTTTGTAACAAATGTGTATTTTTATATGCGCTGTATTGCTGCTACTGGATGGAATCCGGGACCTCTGGGAGGCACTCTTTGTCTCGTGTCCCTGGATCATCTTGAGATTTTATTAAATTGTAAGAAATAAATGCAAATTCAAGTAATTTTTTCGGCACCCTATGGTTCACCATGTGTGAATGATAAATAGGTCTATGTCTGCTAAATATTACTGACAGAAGCATTGCCAGGGTCTTTCATTTATTTTAATAGTAATTCGCAATATATATATATATATATATATATATATATATATATAGTTCTGCGCCCTGTTTTTATTATAGTTATGTGACCGGACTTTGTGTTGACTTTAGCTGACTTATGTGGATGGACTTTGTGTTGCTCTGTTTCTGAGTTGACTTTCATTTTTAATGTGACATTAGTGCACTAGACTTTATGTTACTGCGGTTCGGGAGTTGAGTTTAGTTTTAATGCTTTTACGCTAATTAATTTTTTTTAACATCTCTGTGCGAAAAGGGGCAGCCGGTCCCACTTACGTACGACAATCACTCGCAATTGTAAGCACCCCTAAAGGAAAAAAAAGAAGAAATCAGGAAGTACACGCTACAAGGCGACAATCACGAGCACTTCAATTTTTGAATTCGCGTTAGCAGACGTTATGGATCACGGCGCTGTGAGTGATGAAAATTATTTTTTTCTACATGCTGGGTGGACATAGAAGAAATGAAGGTGAATTAAATAGTGGATGACGTTAGACCATGACTAAGCGCGAGCTTGAAAAAATGAAAAGTTCGAACGCATGTATACATTGGCAGTACTTAGGCTATAGGTTGCTGAAAACGAATAAATTCTCCACAGCGCACAATCCCCTTTGCAATATCGGTTCGATAGCGGCCCGTAGAGACAGCGCATGATTCCCATTTGCTCTTAACCTGACATACGTATCTCGCCTCGACTGGTGATAAAGCATAGAAGTTAATAGAACGTGTGAAATTCCTAACTTCAACGCAAGGGCGTCGTTCCAGGAACAAGGTGCTACAATGCGTCGGCAAAAATGCATTTTTTTTGCGTTACTTGTCACTAATACCTAAAAATTAAAATTAAATTATGGGGTTTTACGTGCCAAAACCACTTTCTGATTATGAGGCACGCCGTAGTGGGGGACTCCGGAAATTTCTACCACCTGGGGTTCTTTAACGTGCACCTAAATCAAGGTACGCGGGTGTTTTCACTAATACCTACCCTCTGCAGTCATGAGCTTCATTTGTGCCTAGTGTTTTATTTCTTTGCGTCCATGTCGAAAGTTTTGCTTCGCCGCACAGTGTTCTATCAAGTGCTTATGTTTATACAATGCACCCACAAGCTATGCCCAAACGTAAACACAATATCAGACGTGCACATGGCGTGAGACGTCGGCACAGAGATATGTAAGGAGGACGAAGACAGTCTCTGATGTTTGACGAGGAAAAAAAACGACTATGAGAGGCGCTTGCGCAAACAAGTACGATATATATATATGCAGATTTGACACGCGTGTTGGAATTTATATGCGAAGCGAAGCTTTAGGTAAACTGCATCGTACACTCCTACACAAATAACGGTGATGCGTACAATTCTGTTTAGTTTCGTCCGATGCAACAGACAACCTCAAGCAATATTTATGTTTATCCAACGCAAACACCGCAACAATAATCTCATGCATTTTTTTATGTGTACGCATTACAGCTCTTACGAGCCTAAACACCAAATTAGGCAGATATGCTCCACACGACGTCTATAGTTGTCTTTTTGCCTTGTTATTTTTTTTTCGTGTGTACGTGTTTCCCTTCCCCTGTTCATCCACAATGAACAGACTAGATAAACTTTCATAGCCTCAACATCCACGCAGCGCTATCAGAATCAGAATCAGTTTTCATTTTCCTCAAGGAAAAACGGACCCCAGACAAATCACGATCAGCACGACGAACGCGACGTATGATGCCTGCCGAGGGCATAAGGGTGATGTCAGGTCTATGAGCAGGGAAGTACCACATATATCTACTTGCATTTAGAGATTATATACCTCTTAAGTCACGGTGACATGTACCCAGTCAGGATGATTGGCCAAGAATGTGTACACGCCCAGTAAAACATGCCGAATGGCTAAGTCAAACAAACAAATAAGTCAAATATTTTGCCTAATATTAGGCGAGTTTCCACGAGTACGTCGGTGTGCTTTAAAGATACCTCTGAGCTGACATTATCTATAATGTTTTTATTTAGTAATTTTTTTATCATGCCGAGTAGAGCTGCCCTTACTTGCCCTAATTCGTCGGTCTGCGAATTTGCCGATACACACACACGCACACACATACGCACACAAACACACATGCGCGCGAGCGTTGGCAAAGGAAGTTCCGCTTTAAGATGTGCCTTCTGAGCGCACCATGACATAGCGAGAGAGAAAGAGAGGTTCTTTAGTGAAAATTGGAGAGGTATTTCTGGTGGCCCGTCTAGCATTCTAGTTCAGGTGAACACGACGATAAGAGGAATGATAAAGGCAGGACATGCGACACTTACCCCACACGTAACACAGCATACAAAATGAAAGCACCTCCTTGACACGGATTAAGATCACCTTCTTAGCGCGGGAATCACAGGTGGCGCTACAGTCCATGGCTGAAGTATACGTTGTTGCTCAAAGTGCGAAGCTTGATGTATACATTTATTGATGTGGTTAGGACTGTCGCAATGGCTTAAAGCATCAAGAATCGCTTGTGCACCGAAACCAGTAATACGTGGGCGCATTGTACGTAAAACCACGGGATTTCGAAACAATTCCTTCGAGGCGGGTGTGCGAGCCCGACCTTTTTCGGTCCCAAGTCAAGTCGAACGCGTGAGAGAGCTTTCTGGCTGCTCGGTGCGACCATTTTGGTTTGTTGTGGGCCATAGAATGCCGCTGGTGTCGGCGGCATTGTCCCGTTGCAGTGAGACTGGTATGCGAAGACGGCGTTATGCACCTCGCGTCGGAGGCGGCGCATTCCGCTGAAGCCGCACATACGCCGCACCTGGCACGGAAATGCCGAAAGCCGCGCTCACAAGTGGACGCAATCAGAACGGCTGCTGACTCGTCGCCTAAGGTAGAGAATGGGCTCGAAATGAAAGGGAGGCAACGTGCACTGCGAGGGAAGGAGCCAAGGTCAAGAGGCGGGCACTTGTTTTGCTTTCGTGGCCAGTTTTTCTTCCGGCAATCTTCATGCATAGGGTGGCCCGGCTAAGGTTAGCCAAGCTGTTGTTTCTTTAATTTCTCTAACCAGCTTTTCCAACGTCAAGTAATTAGTAGACAAAAATTATTTTCGCGCCGGAAGAGAACGTATGTTGCACCAGTTTTCTTTCATTTTCCTTTCCTTCTTTCTTTTCTTTAGTTTTCTTTTATTAAGCTTGGCTAACCTTAGCTGCGATACCCTTACTGTCTGTAGCTATACCGCTGGAATAATCGATAGATGCTCGAGTGACTTGCATATGTCTGTAAATCGTCAGACATCATAAACGAAAATCTCGATCTCGATTGTCAGGTGTGCAAAGCGAATAAGGCGAGAGCGATAACCGGCACGTTCACATGTTTCCTTCTTCTGACCCAATGGAAAGTGTGTGTGTGTGTGTCTGTGCGTATGTTCGTGTGGGGGAGGAGGGAGAAGGCGAAAACATTCCTTCGAAAAAGCGAAAACATCATTTCGACGCATCAGTTCATCTACTTTATTAAGTTTCGTTGTGTCTATAGACTAGGCGTGTGCGAATATCGAAATTTTCGGATACGAATCGAATACGAATAAGGCAAGAAACTGTCTTCGAATATCGAATCGAATATCGAATGTGTGTGTAGTATTACAAGTTTGCAAAACGTGGTAACAATAGCTTTATTACTCTTGAAAAAATAATATTGCATTTTACAAGGCTGCTGCAGGTTAAAAAGACACTCATTACAGATAATGCGCCCACGTAATGACAGGTAATGCTCTCACTCAAGTAATGCACTTGTTAATTCTTATCAAGAAGGAAAATTAACTGCTCAACACGTTCAGAAAGTAAATGCTCTGTATGCACTGCGACAACATTTCTAACGGTAGAAAATTCACTTGGAACTGAGGGGGCAGGGATGGCGAAGTACTTCTTCTAGGCAAGTGTACTTAAACGCGGGCACGTGAAGCGGCCAATGGACTGCCACCACTCACAAGGACCCTTGCCCATTTCGAGAAGATGCTTTTCCGTACAGTCTGTAACTTCCCTCTCAGAGGCAGATGCCAAATGTGCGTTCTCCTTGTTCATCACTAGACAGTCAAAAGCTTTCCATACAGTGGATAGCACCAGTGGACACGAACTTGACGATGGCACGGCAGTGTCCTCACTTGGTTCTACGCCAGCTGTGTGAAGCTCCCTTGTTACAATGTCTTTCGGTCAGATCATCTGACCATACGACTGATGAATTGTGTCTTTAAAAGCGCGGATCAAGAAACATGGCCAGGTCAAATTCGCACTCAGCAAAACGAGTTTTGATACATTTTGCGAGATCATTAGCAAACGCTGAGTTGCCTTTGCAATCTTCGAGGGAATGCAGCATTCCAAAAATAATTGGAATTTGACATGACAATGAGGGGTACTTTCCAGCACTTAAGATCACAGTTGAGTCAAATAAGGGCTTCAATGCCTCGAAAAACTCCACTGCATCTCTTCACTCTGCAGAGTTAAAGGTATCTACGCTCGTGTCCGAAGTGGTGAGGTCAAGTCTGATGGACTCGAGTTCAAGGAGCCTTGAGAGCATGAGGTACTGATTGTTCCACCTTGTGTCAACATCCTGCACAACATGGAGCACGTCTTTGTTCAGCTACGTCTGCCGAACGTTCAGTTTTTTCTGTGCACTAGGGCTATGCTTGTAGTGCCCTACAATCGCTTTCGCCTTCTTGCAGAGTCTGTTGATTGCCCGAGTACACGACATTTCACTGCTGATCGCCAGGTGCAGAATGTGCGCAAAGCAGGCTCGCTGAACCCAAGGCAGTCTCCTGGCAGCCGCTCGGATATTGCGGCCGCTGTCCGTGGCGATGTAGTACTTCACGCAGTCGATTGGTATCTCCCAGTCGGTGCATAGCTGCTCCGATGACGCAGCTATGTTCACAGCCGCGTGACTCTCCGGCATATGTCGCGTGTTCAAAGTGAACTTTTTCATGTCGACCTTCACCGCAGGAAGATGACGCGTGAGGCTTACAAAACCCTCGTTGTTACGCGAAGTCCAGATATCGCTCGTAAAAGCGAGAGTGCTTGTTCCGTGTTTAAGTGCTTTTCGCAACTCGTGTCTTACCCTTGCTCTTGTGTCGTTATACAGGCACGGGACGAGCACATGCGACAATTTTGTTCGAGATGGCCGACTGTAGCACGATTGTACAGCTGCTTCGATCAGTGCTTTAACTGATGTAGCAGAGATTGTGAACAAATGAATGGCTGCCACATCCTGGTGAAGTGCGTTTTCTTTCTTCTGAGACAATGACTTCTGTCTCTGCTGAAGTATATCATCCAGTGTCGGTTGATTCTTCAACGGAGCGTTTGCGGTGGCCTCCTTTTTGTACTTTTCCATCAACAAAGGGTGCGGTTTCACGTGATTCTGAAGAGTAGTGGTTGTTCCCGTTGGCATTTTAAGAACATCTTCGCACGACTTGCACCGAGCTGTCGACGGCGAGAGTTCTGTGTAGTGCCGCCAAAGGAGTCTTCTTCCGGCTTTCTTTTCTTTCTTGTTCGGTGGCTCGCCATCTGCAGTTGATGCCATTCTTGGAGAACGCGCTTTATCTAGGGCTGTATCAGCAGTGAGGAAATTGCAAATAGAGCAGTGGCGAAGTTAGCGTGTTTTGCGTTTGTCTCATGGAGCAGCAGCACAGAAGGTAGCAAAGAGCAGGCGATTACATGAGATTACATGTGTCGGCTGTGGGTAGGAGTAGCATTCACCAACTCCTACAGCTATCGTATTGGAATGGCGGATTCACCAATGTGCGCTAAGTGCAAGTGTGAAGAGACCATCAGTCACCTTCTGTGCCACTGTTCTCGCTTCGATAATCAACGCGAGACTTTCCAGTGTGCCTTAAATAGACTGGATGACAGGCCATTTACGGAAGCGAAGAACTTGGGAGCCTGGCCTCACAGTTCATTGGCCCAGAAAGCAGTTCGAGCGCGTTTTCGCTACCTGAGGGCAACAGACTTGAGTGCCCGACTATAGACATCGTACACCTAAGTTCTCTCTCTCCCTCTTTCACTCCCCATTCCCCTCCCCACGTGCAGGGTAGCAAACTGGACTCAGTCTGGTTAACCTCTTGCCTTCTCTCTCTCTCTACATGAGAAAAGCGGGAACACAAGTCGGGAGTCGTCAATGGCGATGCAACGTTCTCCTCGGACATATATTTCTTTCCTTTTTAATTTCTAAACATCTAAAAATTGTCCAGGTAACACTTTTGGGATACATTTTTTATCGCATATAATTACAGAGCTCTAAAGGGCATCATATATGGTTATGAAAAGGCCATAGAATAAAGCTTGGTAAAAAGAAACTGAAACTAATCGTGTCTCACGGGCGTCATGCAGAAACAGAGCATACAGAGCAGAGCATGCAAATAATGAGCCGGTCATACGAAGTTCTCATAAATAAACATGTTCTTAGAAGAGTGCGGAGCAACCATGTAATTCATTACTTGTTCAATTATTCTGTCTGTCAGAATATTTCTATGGTTATGTTCTATGGTTATTCTATGATTATTTTTTCTATGGTTATTCGGCCCTCTTCGGATATTCGGGAATTTCCGAATATGCATTTCTCGAATCGAATACGCTTCGAATAAGAAAAATATTCGATTCGTATTCGAAATTTCGAATATTCGCACACCCCTACTATAGACCTTTTTATCGGGCGAGGAGGATAGGGCGCGCGGAGAGCCTTTCCTCCTCTCTGGCTTGAGGGATCCGGCGCGGTGCTGCTTGAAAGTATTACTGCTGCGTGCTGCGGAACGATTTCAAGATGTTTTAGATCGTACTTTGTGAAATTTACGCCATGTCCGTTCATATACGGTCGTCAGGGCAGCCTTTCGGTGCGTCGGTAACTACACTATGTCTTGGGGGCGCAAAAATGTGACGCGCTTTATCAGCCGCGGTGTACGCGCATTATCAGTCGTGGTTTGTCGCATACGGCTACATCTACATCGGCAGAGCTTGCAGCTCTCCATGCCGCTGTGATGTACGTCAGCGAAGAGCCAACAGAGAAATGGGTCGTATTTTGTGACTCTAAGGCAGCCTTTCACAGCATCAAGTCTGCATTACGTCACAGAACTTACGAGCAGATGACATCTGACATCAGGGAAGCGCACCACCATGCTCTGGAAAGAGGGCACACCATCATATTTTAATGGATTCCTGCTCACTGTCGCATCGTCGGCAACAACCTAGCTGACAAGGCTGCCCGGTCTGCCCACGAAGATACCCAGACGCGTTCAATACCTTTGGCGAGGTCGGACGCTGCCAGAGAACTTCGCCTACATGCACGCAAAAAGTCGCAACATCTCTGGAGTTCAAGTGCCTACAATTGCCGATTATATAAACAGGACCCCACGCTACGGCTACAACTACCATCTAGCCTTTCCCGCGGTGAGGCAACCTTGCTGTACCGCTTGTGGCTGGGAGTAGCGTTCACGAACTCAAACTCTTATCGTTTGGGAATGGCCGAGAGCCCGATGTGCTATTCCTATGGGTGCGAGGAGACCATCGAGCACTTATTGTGTACCTGCGCCAGCTACGATTGTGTACCTGCCCCCGCGCCTCTCTCTGCGGGAAACTTTACACCGACTGGACTTAAGACCGTTCAACGAGTCAAAGATACTCGGACCGTGGCCACACCCGTCACTGGCACGAAAAGCGAATCGTGCATTAGTGCAATACTTGAAGTGCACCGGCTTACGAGACAGTTTATAGTGTCCCTGTGCATAGTGTCCCGCCCACACGCACTCAGTGCTCACTTTCTACCCTTTTCCTCTTTCTATTCCCCTTTCCTCCACCCCCAGTATAGGGTAGCAAACCGGATGCTCTTCTGGTTGACCTCCCTGCCTTTCCTATCCTGGCTTTTCTCTCTCTCTCTCTCTCTCTCTCTCTCTCTCTCTCTATCTCTCTCTCTCTCTCTCTATCTCTCTCTCTCTCTCTCTCTCTCTCTCTCTGTCGCGGTGTGTGTATCTGTTGTGAACTATTTTGCTTATATTGGTTTCAATTCAACAAAGAAAATCGGTGTCCCTGTATTACCAGCATTAAATGATAAATCATCTCACTGTCTGATCGCTTGGCGTAGGGAGTAAAACAAAGCATAAGAGCGCATGCTCATGCACGGCCAACCTAAGGCAACCACGAAACATCTAAGCCGCAGGCGCTATCAAATATTTGTGATGCACCGGCATCGTTCTCGCTCATTTCAAGTCTAGTAGGCTTGAAATTACTATATGTCAACGCTAGCCGTCCTGCATGAGGCCGATGGCGCTGCTCAACACAGCGGTCACTGCGGTTGGTGAACCAGCACGATACAAATGTAAGCTGTGCGCTTCGGCATTGCCTTTTTGGCCTGTATACAGCCATAATATACGAGAGGGATCGCATAAAAAGAATACGATGGCTATTTTTGAGGACACAATTTCCGTAATATGTGTGAGTGCGTCGTAGAGAACGGAACGAACACAACCGAAAAAAAAATTGGGTTATCATCCTCTTTCTTGAGAAAGCAAGAGAAAACGGGCTAACGACGCAACACGACTTCGCATAGTCACGCCGCACAACGTTTATAGATATATAACCGCTGATGCCGCATGCTTGGACCATGCGGTATATAGAACAAGGACATCTGTAATCCAGCACCTACCACTGCTTAGGACGCTCGCGCACTTCGTAAACAGTCCCTTTGTTGGAGAAGCTTAATTCAGACTGTAAGGTATGCCTCTATTGCTTGCTAAAACTATTTTATTCAGGGGCGGAAACCTCATCCATCGAACCAAGTAGTCACGCAATGTAACCTGCAGCGAACAGTTTGAACGCTTGGCAAAGTGTAACATCACAGCTCCTATCGTAGCAGAACCGTACCCACGCTGTTACGATCGTCGCGTATGTTTCATGGCTCCTAAACCACAGCTTAGAAGTAGAGGATAATACTGCAATAAGGTCACATTAGTGAATGGAACATTCAGCAATACACAGTTTACCTCCGAGGATGATTGCAGGCTCAAATATGCGCGCACTCATCGCGCTGCGTGTTCCGTCCACCTCAACGCCAGCAGAAACTCCGGCCATGACGCCTTAAACTACTTCAGCACGTCTCACAGAACAGTTTACCACGTGGAAGACGCACGTCATGCTAAATAGACCGCGCGACCGCGAAAACAAATGCCAGAACCTACCGCCAAGCGTATACCTGCCATGCAGAACACCGCTTTCACCCAAGCCAGTATGGCGCTGCTCATAGGCGGCGCCACTGCGTTCACAATATGGCGGCGCCTACGAAAAAACGGTGTATAGAGAGCTTCTGCACTGTGGTAGCCAAATGTTGCGCAGCTACGAGTAGGCATATATGTTTTCAGTGATGAGGATTATGAGTAAACCTACAAGGTTGAAGAGGTTTCCCGAAAGCGCGCCTTAGTGCATTTTTTGGAAGAATCAAAAATATCACAAGAATACTAAGTCATACAATAGTTCTTACTCGAATTGTTATTATAATATGTTATAATAACATGTTATAATACATGTTCGTTGTCTTTGTGTTCATGCAGCATTTGCATTGTACTCAGAGTGCTGCATTGAAGTGCCCTACATCTTCTATCTCGGCTTTGCCTCTCCAGGTCAGTGAACTGCAATGCATGCTCACTGACCTGGAGAGGCAAAGCCGAAGGGTGGGTCTAAAAATTAATCTGCAGAAAATTAAATTAATGTTTAACAGTCTCGGAAGGGAACAGCAGTTTACAATAGGTAGTGAGACACTGGATGTTGTAAGGGAATAGATCTACTTAGGACAGGTAGTATCCGGATCATGAGACTGAAATAATCAGAAGAATAAGAATGGGCTGGGGTGCCTTTGGCAGGCATTCTCAGATCATGAACAGCAGGTTGCCATTATCCCTCAAGAGAAAAGTTTATAACAGCTGTGTCATACCAGTACTCACGTACGGGGCGGAAACCTGGAGGCCTACGAAAAGGATTCTACTTAAGTTGAGGACGACGCAACGAGCTATGGAAAGAAGAATGATAGGTGTAACGTTAAGGGATAAGAAAAGAGCAGATTGGTTGAGGGAACAAACGCGAGTTAATGATATCTTAGTTGAAATCAAGAAAACGAAATGTGCATGGGCAGGACACGTAATGAGGAGGGAAGATAACCGATGGTCATTAAGAGTTACGGAATGGATTCCAAGGGAAGGAAAGCGTAGTAGAGGGCGGCAGAAAGTTAGGTGGGCGGATGAGATTAAGAAGTTTGTAGGGACAACATGGCCACAATTAGTACATGACCGGGGTAGTTGGAGAAGTATGGGAGAGGCCTTTGCCCTGCAGTGGGCATAACCAGGCTGATAACCAGGTGTAGCTAGCGCTGCCATTAGCGCTAGCAAGGTTGGTCTTAGTTGTGGAAGCGTTCACAGTACACATGAAAGATGGCAATTCGGCCGGGACATAATCATTCCTTCGATATAACTGTCGTTTCGTTGTAGAGGTGTTCTTTGTAAACGGGTTCGACTGTATGTAAGGTGAAAGCATACAGGCGACGAAACATTTTGTCAGCATTGACTGCTCTATTTGCTTTTTTTCCACCAATTCACGCACGTATAGGTTACGTATACGTAATATGACACCGTTGCCGACGACTGAAGCCGAGAGGCCGAAATGCCAGTTTGACAAATTAATTCTAAGTTTCGGCAGCAGGTACCTGAACGAACAAGCTGTCGCAGCGGTCGCGAGCGTGGTACTCCCCCACATAGCGCTCCTCTAAGCCGTTTCATTCACGCTATTGATCGCGCAGATGTCTGCACCACGTTCTGGTGCTCCACGCTCTGCATTCATTTCGCGCGGCGAGCGCCGGTGCTCTTCGTTTTTCAAGGCCTTCATTCTGCGTGTCCCATGATGACCGTAAAGCCCGTACACCTCTGCCTTGCTCAACGTCCTTCGCTTCACGCTCATCTTTCTTAACGCTGCACCACAGCGAAGAAAGAACTGCGTAGGCGTTAGCGTCGCCCTTCGGCTTGCTTATTCTTTGTCCCTCGTTTTCTCATCTCTCTCTCCCTCTCTCTGTCCCCCCTGCCCCCTCGTTGCTACCACCGAAAATCTATGGATTGTTTCTTTATCACGCTTGGTTCATTTCTCCTTTCGAGATCAATCAGGTCGATACGTACCGCTCCACGCTGTCGCGGTGGCGGCGGTGGCATGCTGCTGCCCCCTTTCCCCTATCCTGAGCTGCGCTCTCGCCACACCCTGCTTTGTGTCCCATCTACCTTCTCCATTCTGTTATTCTACCCTTCCTCTCGGTCTCCCTGCTTTTCTTCTCACCCTCCTTTGCCCATTTCTTTCGTTCCCTACATAATCGTAGATGGCGCTAGCGGGCACACTGTGTCCTCCATGGTGTCCTCTCTCCGCGGCGCCCCGACAGTCACGTGGTACTCCATCCATGGTGACGCAAGAGTGACGCGCTCATTTTGTTTGTAAATACCAATGGGTCCCAGCCGCCACGCGCCGGCGCCGAGATTTCGTCAAGGCGCCGCTGGCTCGTTTCTTCTCCCGCTGGTGCCTGACGATCGAGGCCTCCGGCGTGAGAGCTTCGGTTTTGGTTTGGTTAAGGCCGTCGCTCGCCATTTTGGAGAGTACTAGGTGACTGCAAGCGCCAGCGAGCGGATTCGATCTCCGATCCGCTCCTAAAGTTCACGATGTCGACACCGAAGCACATGGTTGCCCGATGTTCGTTGACGTCACCCGCCACCGTCCGCGGTTTCGTCCTTCTCAAGTCGTTCGCCAATGAGATCGACGTCTCGCCTTCGTATGTAAGTTCGCCTACGGTTGTCATCGCCTTTATTTTTTTTTTTTTTCAGCGATGAGCCATGTCCTCTCTTGAACTCTTCAAGACCGCATTCGTACTTCAGAAGTTTCAAAGCCTTTATGCCTGTCGCGATTCAATAACGTTGTTCTTGTAAGAAGAACGATCTTTGTTAATCGGTGAGGTCGAGTTGACCAGTTGAACAGTTGACCAGATGGTATATTTCGGCTGAGTGGAAACAAACAGCAGGTCTGACATGAACGACAAAACGCATGCGTCCTCGTTGTTTTCTTCTGTCTTATGTCACATTTCTCGCTGGATTAAAAATTACTTCATTAAAGATGCCATTGAATTGTTCCAACTTACACCACATTAAAAGTGCAATTGAATTGTTCCGACTTATTCGTTGCTCCTGCCATTGCTTGAATGAATATCGTTCAGCGGTGAAACAATCTTTTTGAATGCATTTTAACAACGCGTCCATCACGAAAGAATAGTAGCAATGTCGTGCAATGTCACTGCCAGCCTTTACATATCGCACATTCTTCCAAACAATTCGATAAAAAAGCCAAATGAACTTCATTGAAGGAACACAAGTTACTAAGATGTATGCATGAATAACTTGGACTACGTGTCGCCGTATCAGGCATGACGTGAAGGCCGTGTCAATTTCGTGCATGCAAGTCTAACGACCGATCTATCGGCAAGCAAAAGGGTATTTTTTACACTGTCAAAACTAGTAATTGTCACTCCCGATAACTGCGCGTGAGAAGGTTAGCTACGAAGCTGTTGGTTCCTCTCCGATATTGTATATCAAGGACATAAACTTAGCAAGCTCAATATATTTCATCGTATTTCTAATATTTCTCATAAAATATGATTTTGCGAAAGCACGTAATGTAAGGAGTGGCTTTGCAAATTCACGTTACGAATTTTCGGCTCTTTTCACGAAACATTGTCTGCACCACTTGTTTAATGTCATTACCATTCTTTGCCTACTTCGGGCACTATGAGTCTATTTATTCGTATGTATAGCCTCTTACGTCGATCCAGTGACCCAGGTTGTCTACTTGCTTGGGCCATTACATTTGTGCTCGTGCACGTGATGCCGCCGTAGTCGCTCCACCATCATTCCATCATCACTCCAGCTTCGACGTCCGACTCGCGTCATGCAATCGTTACCACGCCACCTTCGTCATACAGTCGTCTTCGTCTTCATAACGTAGTGGTCATGCTGTCATCGTACCGTCATCATGGTTTCACCAACGTCACCCTACGTTTTCATGCCGTCGTCGTCATACTGCCTTCGTCGTTCCATCGAAGCCATCCTTCTTTTTGGTTCCATCGTAATCGCGCTGTTTTCATTCAGTCGGGATTATTCCGCTGCTATCATGTCGTCGTTGTCATTTCGTTTGTCGTCATACAGTCATCGCCATGCATTCATTGTTATAAACGACAAGTAGCCCCTTTATTGTAGTTTGGCGGTCTGCTCTGTACGCTATAACATGTTAAATGTTTCTTGTAAATGTCATTGTCGACGGTATTGCTTCAGTCACCTATAGTCAGCGCGTCGAAAAAACGGTCTCCGAAAATACTTAACTGTTGGGCATGACAACTAATAATGCAGCTGAAATATTTTACCTGATGTACGAGGCACGAGCGATTGATTCAACACCTCTAATTCGACACGCACTTAGTAAAATGTAAGCTATAATCAGGGCGTCGAGGCTGATTGTATTCGTATGGAAGATTAATTCCACTAAAGTTAGGTGACTTGGATTCAAGGTGCTTCCTGATGGACTGCGCAGGATTGATCGTCCAAACCAGAGACCCTCAGAGGTTGCTGCTTGTGGAAGCCCAATGTTCGTCATCCAAACGAAATAGAGTTTAAATGTGGCCTGCTTTGAATGTGACACATGGAACCCTTCCTGCGTTCTCTTGGTGAACAAGAGAAAATCAATCTCTCAGTTTAAATGACTGAAATTAGTTTGGATATTTTCTATTCTATATTAGTGACTGAGAGATTTTTCAGTACCCTGCCACAAGAAATGCTTATAATTCATATCCTTCATGAAGTCAGTGATTGAGCAGGGTGGCTTATTTTTTTAACCAATGTCATCGTTTCCAGTACAATAAGTCCCAGCCGTACCTAAGTTCCACCACATAAATCAATTTCATTTTAATTCTTCGAGCTGGCAATATATCCAGAGCAATATATCCAGAGTGATAGTTCATCTCTACTCGCGCGTCTTCCTTATGTACAGAATTCGTGAATTCTTTAGCTTAACGTATGTAACGCATACGTAATACCTATCAGCGGGACCAAACGTATTTGTTGTACCCTTGTCGAAGAACAAATTTCAATTTCACGGCCACGTAGCCTTCATCATCCACTGTCAATTATCTTGACACAGCATCTAGCAAGTTGTCAACTTTTTCCTGTCGCGCGTGTTGTCAAGCCACAGTTCTGCGATATTTAAAAAAAACATAAACTTGTAAATGAAACATGACACTGAGTAGAGCGACGATCCATTGTGACGTTGTATAATTTGACTCTAAGGATGTAGGAGAAGTTTAGCTGCTTCGTTAAATTACACCTTGAATCAAGGTTACCTTACAATCCAGAGAAATGGAGAAATTTAATGGATCTTGGAAGCGTTTGCCAGGCAGCATGCCTAGCATGTTATTCCAGTTAGATAGGATGAAAAATGAAATCATGTGCACAGTTAACTACAGATACACAACATGAACCAAACACAACACTCGACTGAAGTGTCTCATTGAGACCAGTGTCTCTAAGGAAACACAACAGTGCCTTCGTTGCGTGAGATGCACCGGCAGCGCGGTTCTATTGGCCAAGGACGTGACTTAGTACGAATGATGACAGTTGGTGGATGTTGAGTGCGGACATTAAAGCCGTTCTTTGAAGTGGTCTGTTTCACTGTAAATAGAAAATAGATTGTTTTTGCCGCGTATAGGCAAATTGGTTGTAGACATGCCCTATCGCGTCTGTTAAGGCCACATATGTCACGCGAAACTTGCACATACGATAGTAAATGCGAATACATCCGTACTGCTTTTCCGAAACCGTCCAGACCGCACGCTGCGCGCACCACGTAAGACGATGGAAGCAGCTCGAACATATTGTTTTCAAGTTATGAAATTTTGAAGACTATTCCTGTATAGGTACTCGTGAGCTAGGTCTGCGAACAAAATTCAGTTTTATTGATTTACCCTCGCCGTGGCAAGAATTCCTTAATTTCACAGCTGAAGACGCGTCGAGGCCAATGTCGTGGCGCCCTCTCTTGGTCGTGGTAGTTATAAGTGAGGGCTTCGTTCTAATGGATAACTAAACTAAAACGATCAATTTGAGAACAGCTTCTACAAGCTTCAGCTACGTGGTAATAAAAACTCTATAGGTTCCTGGGCAGTTCTAAATGCGAGAGCATTTGTTTGCCTACCCTCCTCAACTTTTGTCTGTCAATCTAGCCTCGATGCGATGATCACGTAACAACAATTAAGAACATTTATCTCCTACGAGGAATCAAAGTGGAATGTTGAGCGAGTCGGAGTGAAAGGACACAGGATGCGAGCACTGACTCACACTGACTCACAACTAAGTTTACTGAAACCCACAAACACACACACACACACACGCACATGCACACGCACACAAACACACGCACACGCACACACACATACACCAAAGAATACGCTTTCTCTGCATGAATCAATTTACCTAGATAGCTCCCAATACGGTTACAGATGCCCTGTATCCACGTGGCCTGGTTGTGCGCTCCTCGTTTGGCCATGTGATCGCCTGATTCGCTTATACTCCTTGGTGTGTGCGTTTCAGTAAACTTAGTGGCGAGTCAGCGCTCGTCCTGTGTCATTTCACTCCGTCGTCGTTTTGTTCGCGCTGTCACCATTATGGAGGAATCTAACCCGAGCCTGCAGCATGGTAAGCATGTACCTAACCTCCACGCCGCGCCAACAGTTGATAAGAGGCGCGGAATACGCGCGGTTGTATGGAGCAACGCCACTTTCGTGCTGTCGAGATATCGACGCGAATGCGCGGCTCGCGCGCGGATTGTTAGAACGCGCGAGAAGCGACGCGCGGTGTTTTAATCTGAATAGGCGGCCCATTTAGGTAATGAAACTGGCCAGGAACGTAGTGTTTCACTGCCACACAGCAAAAGATTGCCTAAAATCTCGAACAGGCCGTTTTCATATGGACAACGTGTTGCCCGCGCAGTTGGTGATTACAGCGATTAAACACAGAAGGAATACAACGGTTGACAGGACAGGCGCTGACTGCGAATTGTGTATTCGAAATGCTGGGACCAAACATTTACGCGATTTCTCGCGTAAGCGCACCGCGCAGACTTTTAAATCACAATCACGAAAGCTTTGCTCCCAAGTACGCGGCCGATATGCGTCATTTCCCCCGAAGAGAGCCTCGACCGTGTTCGCGTTTTGTGTCGGCGCTTGATAAGCTCTACATTGAAAACAAAAAAGTAAGTAAAGGAAATTTTAAATAATTAATTTTCCAAAAACGATTTCCAGCGGCTGCAGGACCGGTCTCGTTCAATGTTATCGTTTGAGTGGTCGCTTGCTTCTATGGAAGGAAACTTATCGTTAACAATGAAATGAAGTTACTTATTAGCTAGGGAAGCAAAACTATAAACAAGCGTAAACATCCCGGCTTCGATGTGAAGAACGTGGCAGGGATCCTTGTAAAAAGACGCTATTATAGTAGGAAGACAGACTACGCAGTCTAGATGCTTGCACTTCATCCGGATTGCTTGCGATCGTTTGATCATTTTTATTGGGAGAGAGAGAGGGAAAGACAAGCTTTAATCATACATACTGAAGATGCTAGCCTGGCTGTTCGCTTGACATGTTACTACAGGTGCTGGTGATGATTATGATGTATACAGTAATAAACACTTAGCAGCTACAACCTTTGAACGATGCGACCTAAGGACCAAGCAGCGTTTGAAGAACGAAATTAAATAGTAATGACAGAAACTCTCGCTGGTATACCACACATTCTCTGGAAGGGCGACGGCATGTTGTCAGCGCTGTAACGCCACTCCGTGCGGGCGTTCTCTGATCAGCGCATGGCCGCTCCACTCGGCGACCGTCTGAAGCGCTCCCTCGCGACCGACTTTTTCCCGCGACGGGAAGGTCAGCGGCGACGCTAGCAGACGCTGGCCACCTCATTGGCTGCTCCTACGCGGTCTGCTTCGCTGCGCGGTTCGAACCGACGCAACTCCTTTTTCCCTCCTTTCTCCGCTGCCTTTTTTCCCCTCGTGACCCCCGGGAGGAACATCGCTTGCTGGTTACCCTTTCTCGATGCCTCCGCGCTCCACGCCCTCCTCCTCCTTTCTTTGCTCTATCGAAAAAAAATGAAAGAAACGAGGGTAACGGAGCTCCCTGCGGGAAGGAAGACGAGTGGAACACCCCCTTTTAGACGTCATGCTTGACGTCAGCACCTCCCCTCGCGTACGAGAAGTGCGCCAACGGCCAACGGCGCAGCGGCAGAGGTAACGGACGCCGACGACGCGCCGTGTTTTGAGGGGGCGCCCGCTCTGCGGAGGGGGAAGTGTGGGAGGCAGTGGGGGGAGTAGCGGACGCACTTGAAGAGCTGGCAGGGACGACGCCGGCGCAGCGTTTGGCGGCGAGCGTGCTTGTTTAACCCTATCACTGGCCCCAAGGTTTGAACGGAAACTGCGCGCCCGTTTCCTCGCGCGCTGCGTATCGGTGGTTGGTCGCTGTACTGGCGAATGTGTTTTGTCTATAGCGAAGGAAGCGTTGTTTGAGCAAGTAGACTTGTTTTGAGGCAGTAACGGCACTGTACTTTTCTCTTGCCATTTTCCGTTGCGATCACATGCACACACACACACACACACACACACACAAACACACACACACACACACACACACACACACACACACACACACACACACACGCACGCACGCACGCACATTCTCACTGCCCACGCACGTTCGTACCCCAGCACAGTTCCAACAGTATTTATTCGCGGTTGCTTCGACTTGAACCGGCTATAAGTGGCTTATTCTAGGTGTACCGGAACGAGCGTTAAAGAACGAATCCGCCATAGAACACCCTTCTGTCAACACTAAATTGCTCGTGCCATGTCCGGCGGCTCTCATAGCTGCTTAATGGCGTTTGCCCTGATATACCTGTAGGTGAATATGTTTCTTTCGCGAACCGTTACAGTGATTCCCTTTATGTTATAGATCAACACAGTACAGACCATTTCGCTCCCACGGGGTTAGTAGCGGTTTGCTGGCGCACGTGCGTGCACGGAGCGCGAACGCCCCGGACTTAGGTGGCCCCAGAAAGCTTCCAGTTGCTCGTTCTTGCCCATCAACTTTGGTACGAAAAAAAAAAAGAAAGATCCGTCACCACTAAGCGTTGTTCTGTGTTAACATCTTTTGACAAAAGTGCGCCTCCTGCATAAACCTCATGCTTGTGCCATTTCGTTCGCATTTTTCTGCAAGCATGCGCGGTCCCCTGCGCAGAAAAAGCTTGGCGAACAACTGAGGCTTCGTTCTGCTCTTCATTTCCTGTCCTATAAATTTAGCGCGTCGATTCCGAGAGCGAGAACAGCAGCCTTGCGATGATCTTGCGTATAAACAACGAAATTATCAAGCAAGAAATAGAAATTTAGAGCCTTACTTTTCATTCTCATTTCTTGGTTTTCTTGTTTTTTGTTTTGTTTCTGTTAGCCTACCTTGCAACACGAATGCATTCACGAGTAATTTGTTTGACAGCGATCGTCCAACCCGCTAACATACACGTACACCGAGTCCGACCAGCCAGAACAACCTACCTATCTACCTACCTACCTAACTTGTAATGCCACTGGAACTCCCCCCGTGTCTCTGTTCTCTTCATCTTTCCCTCCTTTTTTTCCTTCCCCCGGTGTAGTGTAGCCAACCAGGTTCTATTCTGGTTAACCTTCCTGCCTTTCATTTCTCTCTCGCTCTCTCTCTCTCTCTCTCTCTCTCCGTGTCTCTAGCTGTCGCCTGGAAATTTTCGATCGCACCGTGCAGCTGGAGCTAACACCGTGATGCAACATTTTTGTGTCGCTTGTGGCTCCGTGTGACGTTCACCGAAAGCATATTAATTCCTCAATGCGATGGGTGGAACGCCTCCCTGCGACACTTGCGATTTGCGGAGTCTAACGAACATTTCTCTGCATCTGTCACCGCTACGACGACCACAGCCTTCGATACTTTGAAAGTTTGAAAGTTTGAAAGTTTATTTACCGTCGTGAAAGCTTATTTTTTTTACGTCGGCTGGACTTAAGATTACTCACCGTGACAAGGGTCTTTGGACCATGGCCACAAACAAGCATCACAAACTCAGAAAGCGACCCATACACATTGCTGTAGTTCCTGAAGTTTAAAGACATCAGTGAGCGACTCTAGTCTTGATGTACACGCCTTCACGAGAAGGCATCCTTAGTGTTCTTCTCTCCTTTCTCTTTTTCCGTCCCTTAACCCCTTTCCACCTGCGTAGGGTACGCAAGGGGAAAGGGGTTAACTAAACATCCCTGCCTTTCCTTACCTTTTCTCTCTCACTTTCTCAGGCATGAAAGAAGCATTACAGATACGCAGTCTCCGAATATCGGAACGAATCCGAAATATTTTTCCGCTCCGGAAAACGGGGACTAAAAAACAATTTTAAAAGAGGTAGATAAAACGAGAAGACGTGGAAAGCGCAGCAGAATACGCGTTGTTGGGCTAGTAGGTGTTCCATGGCTTCCGAAGTGCGAAACAGCGCAGCGAGACGCGTGCAAGTACAGCAAGGAAGACAACGCAAGCGACGTGTCTCCTTTCTTATTTGTCCAGGCCTTGTTGCGCGCTTTTGCACTTCAGAAAATATGAAAACAAAGAGCGGCGAAAAAAAAGGATTCCGCAAACTTCAGTGATTCCCTCGGTTCTGTGCATTCAATATGACAACAGCATTCGCCCACAATTGGAGACCGCCACATTGCTTTTTTTTCCTTGGTTGCTCGTTCCTCCAATAATCGCGCTCACCTACAGCGGGGAAATGGCCATGAAGGTAGGGTTTATAGAGTGGTCATTTAATAGAAGGAGCGAGGGTAGAGGGGGAAATGAGAGAGGGGGTAGTGTGCGGTCAAAGAAATATGTAATAATTTAGAGTAAGAATTGGAAAACAATGAGGTCTCTGAAATAATGTTGAACTAATAACTATAAATGTGATATAAAAGGAAAGGAAATGCGGCTCATGTAAATAATTTGAGACGTAATCTATGTGATGTACGCAACTTTCTTTCAGTATGGAATAGTAATGCCCGTTGTGGAATTAAATATACATGCACAGATTTGGCTAATTTCTGATTCCACATAAACAAGTACACCAGTTTTGTGTAGTTTCAATTTTTTAGCTTTACGAAACCTTGTGTACGCGTCTGTTTGGTCGAAGGCTTCCGATAATTTTTTTCGTTCGAGGGTGTCCAGCTTCATTATTTTATAATTGGGTATAGAACAACGTCCTATTCCAACGAATCGGCAGCGTGTCATATGAAATGCCGTTGCAATATAAAGTTTCAGCATACTATTTTTGGAATTCGGTGCTAGTGCAAATATATTGTTTGTATCGTCAGTGATGAAGCAGTTGTGTGTTGCTGGCGTGTTGCTTTTCAGGCTCGGTGTGTCGTTTTGAAGTTCCTGGTTGGGAATTATCCAACTCAGAGGCCAACACGCTTTCTACCACTGATGCCCTGTTTTGTTTTGTTTTTATTGTACATTTACAGTGTTGGTATATATGGGGCACCTGGCGGCTCTGAATCATGTGAGCAACTCTGTAACAAACCCCGTTGTTCACCACCAGCGACGTGACTTTTGGTGCATCTTCCATAGCGGTTGTGTGCCATGTTTGAGGCTGATGTGCGCCTCTTTTGTGCAACCGATGCCGTTTTCACGAGCACGGACACGAAGAATTTCACGTCGACATACCAGCATATCTTGTCAAAAACAACTTCTATGCTGTGCGAAGAAACTCATCTTTGTTGGCTACGGCACCGACTGTTTGTGGTCTCCGAAATACGTGCAATGACTCCACTGGTCTCACAGCCTGTGAGGAAAGGCCCGGTTCCCTATCGCAAAATCCTGCGTTGACATGACTTCGAGTCCCGGTTGCGGAGAAATATTTCTTGTTCTTCACCCTACGGTGATAGTGAGGTTAAGGATCAAGTTCAGTATGACTAATTGATGTCAGTTTAGACAGCGGTCGTCGTCAGCATAACATAATGAACGTACCGACGGACAAGGCAAACGGCAGTTTAGAGCACACAACTGCTGTTGTATTAAAATTAATTTCCTTGAATACATGCCAGGCCATTTTGTCGGAGTATACGCTAGACTGAGCAGATAAGTGAATGAGCTAGGCGTGAAGCTCCTACACTTTTTCTGGATGCCTAATAGACAAACAGTTGTTGGGCCAGTGCTGGTCAATGCTGCCACAATTTTCATAAGCATGTAGCTGAAGTAAGACGTAAGATTCTCTAAATTTCCACTAACTGTTGCTGCAAATTCGCTAAAATTGTCGCTAAAGCTTTTGAGCAAATATTGGGTATAACGTAGGTGTTTTGCAACACTGTAATATACGCTAGCATGAAGTAGGTCGCTTGCTAAAACGTCTCACGTTTGTCTATGGTCCGCGTGAGTCAGAAACAAACAGGGAATTTACCAGCAGTGTGTTGACTTTTACTTTACTGTTATAATTGCACAACAACAGACTATTACAGCTGAAATTCGGCGTTTTCCCTCAGATTGCGAAGTTCAAAATGCAGAACGATTAAAAAGAAGACAAGCACGTGCAGAAAAATGTAAGGAGATGTTTTGCGTCTAAGTAACCGAACCGCACGAACGACAGAGCAAGTTTGCGCGCGAAGGACTACTGGCGTTTTAAGCAGTAGTGGTCTGTTTATTTTCGGAGGTCTTTGTATGCACATCAGTTATTCAAGCTCAATAACCCATAACGCTAATGTCTGTCTTTCAAGTTCGAGACCGTTGAATACAAATGAACGACCACAAAAATTCATATCTTCCAGGTAGAGTAGTGGAAAGGTGAGCTTGGACAGGACATGTAATGCGCAGGACCTATAAGTAGTGGCATATCATAGTAATTAATAAAGGGAAAATGAGACGTCCACCCAGAGTAACATCAGAGTAACAGAATTATAGTGAAAGAAAAAAGCGGTCAATGGGTACAGAGAACCGATTAGTGACGAGACGAGAGAATTAGCGAAGTTCACGGGGTGGACATCACAGGCACAGAACAGGCAAAATGGGAAATCATAAATAGGGAGGCCTGATTCATTCAGTCAGATTATGCAGATTATTGTGGTAATGAATGTGATTATGGTACCTCATGTTAAAAGACTACTATTTGATAGTAGCCTAGCGGCATGCAACCTGCTGGAAAGATCTGCTAATAGTAAAGCCAGTACAGCTAATCACCGTCAATTTCAGGCAGACGGGTACAGGCACGGGAATCAGCGACATACAAAAGACGCTTACTTTTAACGACGAAATCTTTATTTTTACGCCTGCCGTACCTAAACCCTATCCAGGTGCGTCACAAAACCACGTGTCGATACACCCCTTAAAACGAAGATACAAAAGAAAGAGATTTACAAAAACTTGCGCACAACGCAACCAGCCATCCTGCTATACACTGAAGACAGAATTTTCCAATTGGGCGTAGGTATTCAAGCTCCTTAACTTACTCAATTACTGATGGCTTGCTGATACACTCGCCAGCAGAAGTGTAGGTATTGTTCGCCTCTGTGATTAGTTTTGTCTTCTTTTAACCTACCACGGACGTTTCTTTGAAACGGAAAAAGCAGTCACATGTGCGGCAGTGTAACGCAACAAACACGTAGCACACTATGTTGCGTTGTGAGCAAGTTTTTGTAATTTTTCTTTTTGAAAGTATCGCCGCATATGACTGCATTGACACGCGGCTTTTGTGATGCACTTTGCTAGCACCAAAGCATAGGAGATCCTGCGATATATTTTTGTTGTTTAAGACAAGTGCTTTGAGCCCGTCTAGCCTTACGCTGCACGACCAACAAGCCCGCATTACCACCCTCATCTTCCGGAGGACGGCCGCGGCTTGCGGGCTTAACACCGTGTGTGGTCTCCGGTGTATTTTGCTGGTATCCATTCAATAGCTATAGCGTTGGAATTATAGGTTGGCTTGAAAAAGAAAGCTTGCGTGACGTATACTGCATGTCTTTCTTTCTTCTTTGAAAGAAACTGCGATAACAGAGCTACAGAATAAAAATGATAGCTTTTGGCACATCAAATTTCCCGGACGATGCAAAATTTTGCAGGACCGTCGATGGTAACTGTTGCTCAGTGGACACCTTAGTCACCGTATGCTGAATTTTATAACTCCTCGATACGCGTCAGTCACATCATTTTTCATTCCCGTGATATAACAGCAAGAAATAAACTTTTCGGTAGCAGTGAGGTGGCTTTTATGTCCGTAAGCAAATTTATATTTTTTCGTGTAAGTTAAATGGAGTAGCTGGAGGTTTAGTGCTTGCAACATCTCCAGTTGGGCGCCATTTCATCCTTTCTACCTTGAGGGACTGAACGAGTTACTCGAAGGAAATGCCCAGTTTCACGACAGCCTATCTAAGAGATAAAAGCGATTGAACAGTTGTTATGGCATTATTGAATAACTTTCTGCAGCAACAATACTGCCACTTAAGGAACCCAAACCGCCCCTTTGAGTCTAAATGTAGTTACAGTTTACCCAAGCAATGGCAATCTTTACACCATGGACAGAGGCATGCTTAAAAAAACAATAAATAATCACCTTCAGTGATGAAGTTGGGAATCAATGGAGCAGCACGTATAAGCGTTATCCAAGTCAAATATTTTTGCTTTGAGCTTTTTTGGGCATAGTTCAAGCTAAAGCAAAGCTCCGCTATTTGTGCGCCGTAGTTTTGATAAAACGTTTCTCGTGGCCCTGGCGCAGTTTTATCTGCAACGCCCTCACATCATTATAATGTTATTGCAGTTAGATGTTACATTTGGTCCCTATCCCTAATTACCCAGCAAGAATTTAGCATAATGCGGCTCATGCCCTAGCTGGCGCATACATAAAACAGGGAAGAGGTTCCTTTTCACCCACAGCGAAAAATTAATTACTAAGTATATATTAGTCCAAAAACAAGAAGGGGCTGACAGATGGAATAGCACACTGTGGTATAAAGTTTGTAAACAGGGATAAAGTGCCTCAGAAAGGCTGGCCAACGTTTCGATAGGAGGACCTATCTTCGTCAAAGGCGGCCTCGTCATCCTCGGCGTGTTAGTTTTAAAGGGTTAGTGCAGTGACGTCACGTGCGGGTGTTGTCGCTAGCGGCTGGCTTTAAAGAGAGAGGCTATCAGAGGAAACAAGCGCTGTTGTCCGACGTATGCGAGCTTCATTCCCAAGACGAGGGGACAAGAGTTAAGCCAGGCATACGATAATAAACCGGCCAAACAGAAAAACACCCTACGCAAATCTGCCCGCAAAAAGACAAGTAAAGGAGAGACATCGCAAATCAATAACTCTTCACTGCCACGAAGCACCGAATTCCTACAAGCTAGAAAACTTACCAAAAAACACGTGAGCTACACCTCCCATCTGAAAACCTACACAATCTGCACATAGAAAAATATAATTCCTAAAGGTCTAACACTGAAGGCTGTACCAGCTCTAGGAACACTCCCACCACACCAGCGTGCAAACTGGCAAACAACATTACGCAATGCCTCACTTTCACTTTTGAATATCCTCAAGGAACACTGCGAAGAGCAAATCGAAACTTTTAACCACAGACTTCGGAACATAACCCTGACACCAGATGAGAAGAGGGATTTAGAACATTACGACGAAAAACAGTCTAGAAAAGTGTTTCAAAAACAAAGGAAAAAAGCAAATTTTAATCAAAAAACAACCTTCCAGCCAAACAGCCACCACACGCCGACAAGAGGGACCTCGAGTTTAGAAGTACCAGACAGGAAGGAAACTTCCACAGAACTAAACCGCTCCAATGTTATAGACATTTCAAAAACATTAAGTCAAAAAGAAATAGACGTACTCAGCAAGGGCCTAAACTTTTGCCCCACGAACAACACAATAAATGAATTCGAGCTTCACAAGGACCTCTCAGAATTCTCCCGACGAATGCGTATCCGACACTTTTTTGCAGACACACCAGACACCGGGACGACACCACTTAGAGCCCAATCCACTTGGACTCCCGAACCAGAACAAGCCATAGAACTTGACATATACCTTAAAACTGTCACTAAATAAATTATAAGCCAATCCAAGACATCTAAGCGACCTAAAAACATGACTGCGTCGGAGAGTAATATAATTTCAAATCTGAGTTGCCGGAATTACATTGTTATTAAGGGAGCAGATAAGGGTGGAAGTATAGTTATTTGGCCAATAGAAAAATACAAGCACGAGGCTTACAGCCAACTAAACAACCCAGAACATTACCGCAAACTAGATAACGATCCGACATTGTCCTACACAGTGACAATTACCAACAGGCTAAAATCACTTTTGGCTGATGAATTGATAACACCGTCAGAATACAAATTTCTTAAACCAAGCAACAAAACTGCCGGGCGTTTTTACCTCCTTCCGAAAATTCATAAAATTCCATCCGCTGAACTATACACTGCTATTATCCCAGGCCGTTCGATAGTATCAAACAACAACACCCCGACAGAGAGCATCTCCACATTCCTTAACCACTACCTTGGTGACTTGCCAAAAGCACTTCCGTCATTTGTACAAGATACGCCCCACCTGATGAGAATTATAGAGGACATTAATACTAAAGGCACACTACCCCACAACACAATTCTCGCAGCACTAGACGTCCCGGCGCTGTACACCAACATTCCAATCCCTGATGGTTTATCTTCGATAAAACAAACGCTGTCTAAACACAATGCACAACACTCTACTGAAGTCTACTTGTCTCTCCTTGAATTAGTTCTAACACATAACTACTTCGAATTTGAAGAGAGTTACTACCTACAGATACATGGTACAAGCATGGGTACGCCTTTTGCACCAACCTACGCGAACATGTGTATGGGGATTCTAGAAGCAGATTTCCTATCGCGCTGCACTACCAAGCCCCACACGTACCTACGATACATAGACGACATACTCATAATCTGGGGACAATGTCAAGAAAGTCTAGATAAATATGTAGCATTTCGAAACTCTGTTCACCCAACAATAAAGTTCACATCAGAATCCTCACCAGAGCGCGTAAACTTTCTGGACACAACAATATACATTGACAGTGGTGAGCTAAAGACAACGCTGTATAGGAAACCTTTCGACAAACAACAGTACCTAGAATATACCAGCCACCATCCCAGACATTGCAAACAAGGCATCTTTAAAGGCCAAGCCACACGACTACGTCGCATTTGCGTTGAAAACCAAGACTACAAGATAGACTCGATCACCTTAAAGAAACACTATCAAACAGGAGCCACCCAAACAGTGACCTTCAAACAGCCTACATCGCTGCCACCAAACTTGATCGAGCCGAGGTCCTCAAGCCCCACCCGAGGATCACAAGAACAACAACGCCTCTTCTTACTACTAAATTCTCAAACGCACTCCCAAACGTGAATAACATCCTTAGTAAATACTACCCAATTCTCACCAGCAACCAGAAACTTAAGGTTTTTCCCGGCCCTCCCAGAGTAGCCTACAGACGCAACACTAATTTTAAACATGTTACAGACAAAGAGGAAGTTGGGAACCAATCCCTGTGGCCGCCCCAGGTGCTCTACATGCAAACACATTCAATCTACTACTACAGTAAAAAGTACAGCGTCGAATTACGCACACAAGGCAACTTCGGCTTTCACCTGCACATCAAGCAACGTAGTCTACTGTCTAGAATGCGCCGCTTGTAGCAAACAATACATAGGTGAGACTGGACAACAAATTAATACAAGAATCAACGGTCACCGCGCGGACACAAAACACAATTTACCCAAAGCAGTAGCCAGCCACTTTAATGAACATGGTCATATATTTGACAAAGCAAGGCTCTATATACTACAAACGAATTTCCGTTCCCCTCGCGAAAGGAAGTATACGGAATCATACCTCATACACAAGTTTAATTGCCTACACCCGACAGGAATTAATTTGGCACGCGGCAACTTAGAATCTTTAAAAGCGGTAACTTAAATCTGAAATTCTCATTCTCATATCATCAACCAAGACACAAAACACATTAGGCCACCAGCTAACCTTAATTCTTAACCTCGCCTACTTCTCCATTTCGAAAAAAATTTTTTCCTTCCTACTACTCAATTTAATGTACTGTTTCAGGTTTTTACGTCTATACCAACTGTACGACCCCTTTCTTCCATGTACACTTGCCCCCGTCCGCTTCTGCGCGCGTCACCCTTCCGTTTGTTATTCCGGTTTCGGTCCGCCCTCCCCCTCTCTTTTCCCTTCCTTTTTTTATCTATATTTTTTTGAAACCCCCTCATCAACACATTCCGAAGTCAATATGCCTTTTTCGGCGCCTCAACCCAGAGTATCGCCCCATTTGTGAATGACGCCGTAACGACACCTACGTTGAGCGACTGGAGCAATGCCCCTTGAAAGACCGTGCCGCTGCCTTTCAGTCACCCCATACATTGCACCGCAGACTCCTCGTCGCCATCTTAACTATTTCAAAATTACTCGACGTATTGCTGCTATGCTACTCAAGTCACTTTCAACCCATATTCTTTTTTTGTGTGTGTGTGTGTGTGTGTGTGCGTGTGCGTGTGTGTGCGTGTGCGTGTGCGTGTGTGTGTGTCTTTTGTGTTACTCGCGCACTGACCGCCTGACCGGCCCTTCTAATGCCCCAAAAACATGCCGCCAACGACTCCCCCTGAATGCTTCCTAACCTCTCGCATCCCCAACACGCTCCCAAGCTCCCATCTTTCTTAAAAATTTAGTTTTTCTTTCTTTCCTTTTTCACTATCCCCCCTTTTTTTTCTGTCTTGGTGCCGCCCTGGCTTCCCCCAGCCCCCTTTTTTCTCTTTTTTTTTCTTTTTTCCCTTTTTCTCTGCTTTTGTTTCTTTTCTTTTCTTCCCGCGTGCCCACTATCACGCTTTCGTCCCCTCGTCTTGGGAATGAAGCTCACAGACGTCGGACGACAGCGCTTGTTTCCTCTGATAGCCTCTCTCTTTAAGACCAGCCGCTAGCGACAACACCCGCACGTGACGTCACTGCACTAACCCTTTAAAACTAACACGCCGAGGATGACGAGGCCGCCTTTGACGAACATAGGTCCTCCTATCGAAACGTTGGCCAGCCTTTCTGAGGCACTTTATCCCTGTTTACAAACTTTAAGTATATATTAGTATCAGTAGTGGTAGTAGAAGTATTTACGTTGACGACGATGATGACGATAATGATGATGAAGTGGCTATTCAAATAACAGCCTAGACGTGCTTTCTGCTGACAGCGTTACAATTAAGAGGAAAAGGAAGAAAAACTCACTTTTGATTCTTCGCCGATTTCAACTAAATCCAGATCGCGTCACCCCTTTTCCCGTATTCTCTCCCAAGTCTTGCTGTCACAGCGCGCGATTATAGCTACACCGATTCTAGTCGATTCTAGCCGTAAGACAACCTGAACGCGCGACTTAGTCACGCCTCATTTTTCACACCGACTGCCGTCTTCTCGACTGTTCCGTCCGTCATCCCAAAAGCACTCGGCGGTCAATTAGTGGAAAGAAGGAAAAAGCAGATTTCACTTTTACACCCTCGGCCGCACGAACGTATTGATTTACACTCCAACGCCGACGCAGGTCCCGGGTGAGCCAAAGGAGAACAAAACAGAAGCGAAAGGAACAGAGAGAGCGCGATAGATAAAGAAAGGAACTGCAAGACACGCTCGCGCCCTACATGTTGGTGTATGTATCCCCAGCGCATCATTGATCGAAGCCGTGACGTTGTCGAGCCCCTCCCCCGCGTCCTCGTCGGCGGGCGCATGCGCGGTGCCGGCCTCCGGAAGAGGACCGTGGCGGATCTCAGGTTCTCCGTTTGTTGTGGCCCGCCGTAGCGGCTGCGCTCCGCGTGACGACGTCGCCTGCCTCCACACAAACTGCTGGCCCGCACGGGACGCCCTCCGGCAACGAAAGTTCATGTGGTGCGCGGTGTGGGGGCGACGCGGAGCTTTCCTGGAAGACAGTGCAACGGGTGAAGAAGAGGCGACGAAAGGAAAGTGAAGGAGGCGGATCATTGTCTCATTTCGGCGCTAATGATCGCGCGTGAAGCGGCGGCAGCGTCCCCACTACCGCCACCAGCAGCAGCAGCAGAAGCACGGTCCCCGCACGCGGAGCGCACTGCACTACGCGGTCGGCCGAAGCGACACGCGAGCGAGGATTTTCGCCGCCGCGGAGGCGATGCTCGGCTTCGCCGTCCTAGAGCCCACTAAGCCTAGGAGTCGCGGTGGAAACTTCGCTGCAGCAGGGTACGTGTGCGCGCTGTCGTCGCCGTTAAGCCTAATGTGAGTTCTAGTTTTCGGCGCACGCTCGTTTCTTTATTATCTGCTCTTCACTTTGTTGCTTGCGCCGCTACACTTGCGTCAAGAGCTGGGCCTGTCCCGTCTGGGGAAGAGGCAAGAAAGTAAAGGAAAGAGCTCACGATGGACAACCCGAACGCAAACTTCGACGATGATAGCCTGTCTGAGGAAGAGGCTGGCGAGACGATCAGGCTGCGACCCTTTCTCGACTGGAGGGTAAGACAGCAATTCTTTTTTTCGTTATATTGCAATGGCGTGTTCAATGGGCGTTAAGTGACTGCGAAAGATATCCAACTTGGCTCAGGAACACTAGGAATACTCTTGCTTCTGGTGCCGTACACTTCTGTCACTGAGACAGCTTAGAGCGGTGCATCATTCAACGGTATTTCAGGAGTATATTTGAAATATACCCGAGTGACACACCTGGATGGTACTCGAGGAAATAGTTCAACAAGTAGTCAAACTATTCGGCATTGAGCATGACCAGTGCTAACATACCTAGTTGTCTGCACTTGCACGAAGGTTCGACTAACGTGACATTTCGAACGCAGCACATTTTTTTTTTTCCCCACGTGGTCGTGACATGGCGTCGGCCTAAACATGTAGTGACGTTCTCGTGGGAGGTGCCAATGAAGTTCGGGTCATTTCTGGTCTCACCGCTCTTTTCTTCCTTCTTCTTCTTCTTTCCTGTTGCGTGTCATCAGGCATGTTCGACCTTCTGGCCGCTGAAGCGCGCAACAGCGAATAGGCCTTGGCGAACGAAAACTCAGCCTTAATTTTACGTGTGCTGTGGTGCCGCATTGTTTTAAAAGCCATTGTTGCAAATCAGACACATTTCGCATCCTTATTATAGAAATTAGATCTTTTTGTCTGTTTTCCGTGAGTTCTTTTTTGACAAAGCTCTCGCGCTGTGATTTCCAAATTAAACTGCTGTTTGGCCACTTGATTGAAACGAAGATATTAGCGAGTAACAGCTCGTTAGGAGCAGTTTCTTGGTATGCATTTCTACAAAGCCGCCCTACACAGAGGGCACGTTCGCGTACGAAAGCGTCACTGGTGATCAAGTCGTGACTCTAAACTGTGGCGTGATTATGGAGTTTCCGCAAACCCTTCACGCAAACAGCATGCCTCCCAGCGTGCCATAAGTTCAGGAAGATATTGTAATTATACAGGAGGTTGCAAATAGTGAACGTGTTCTTCAACGGCACAATCACTGTTCAGTTCGCTAGCACTATTCTTCGCCTATGTGAAGGCAGTGAATATAAACTTAGAATTTATGTCACCTCCACTAGCAATACGTAACGCCTGTGATTATTAATAGCTGCCTCGGTTATCACCTTTGTCGTTGTATTCTTATGCATGCTGTTCAAGAGCAGCTGTCATCGATCAGAATAAAGGACGCGCTATGCATATGTTCTATCCGGGTTTATATTTTCTTGTTTTCTGCTTTCCTTTGTCAAGATGTGAGTGCTTGAGTCAAAATGAATGCATAAGCGAATAATTTTTAGGTATCGTTGCCATTGCTTACCGACTCAGGTCCTACAGTCACTGTCGTAACATTGTTGCCTGAATTGTTAAGAAAAAGATTACAGTTTGTGCCTAACCGAAGTGCTAAGTAGCGAAAGCAATAATTAGCGTAATATCACTCGCAGTAAAAGAAAAAAAAAAAGGTTGGCCTGTTTTATTAGGAGGAAGAAATATTCACCCCTGCACGTAAATAACCTGTCCAAAACTTTGTCTGACATTAAATTTTTGGTGTAGTTTTCCTGCTGAATAAGGCGAATCGTGTTGTGGGTCATCTAAATCTAAACAGTGGGTGCGGTGGCCATCGCGCGGACGGAGGACTTCCGGTGAGCTTGAGACAGTGCAGAGTGTGTAGAATGCAGCGAAGTGCAGAGAAATCTAAATAAAAAGAAAGCGGTCAGGAACTGGTCCGTATATTGATTACGAGCTGTAAACCTGCTTTAAGCAGTGATGCTCCCAGTTTCTGCGCCATTGCTCCCGGTTCTGATGAGCAGTGCACATTCGAATAGATATGGAAATGTGACAAAACTAAGAATACTCGTGAAAGTAAGGACATATAGATGGTCTGCATTGACGCCGCCGTGTCCTTGGCCGCCATCTTGGGGCCGCAGCGTGTCAAGCAGCTGCAGAAACACGAAACATGACGGCACAGCCAACGCGCTTTGCTCTGAGCGACAAATCGATAGCAGTGACCACCCGGCGAAAAACGGCCACCGTCATCAAGCGAAACAATATACGCGGGATAATATGGTACGCTGACGTCACTGTGGCGGCCATGTTTGGGTACTAGCACGGTGAGAAGCTCTATCCGCCACGTCACGTGAAAACTATCTATATAGCAAATTGCAGGCTCTGGAACGCAACAATTCGGCGCGTGGTGGACGTGTCTAGCTGCAGAGTAGGACGGCAGGTCAAGGGATCGAATCCAACTGCCGGAACAAATCCGCTTTCTTCTTCGATAGCCGCAAGCGGGCGCTGTAAGTTTTTCATGAACACATAAAACGGAGATAAGCTGGTTAATTGCTATCGCATATAAAGCTCGCGACAAGGGAATGTCTTATAGTACTCCAGACTTCGCGAGAGCAACGTCCAAATTCGTTTATTATAAGTCGAAGTGGTCACTCTTCCCACAGCCACAAAGGCAAAGTATATGTACGTTGCTCAGTGTACGGTAGTAAAGAAGCAGGCGCTGTTTAATAATCATGCCTTTTCTTCGGATACTACAATAACCGTGTGGGTTGCTTGGATTCGAAACAACAGAGCAACCACCGAATGAGCTGTATTTAGCTTAAACATTGCGTTTCTCATCTTAGGAGATAAGCTCTCCGTTCACCACGTACATGTTGCTCCGTTGCGCAGTGAACCACATTGCTCATACATTGCGCCGGGGACGTCAAACTGCATCAATCAATAAAGCCTCGCTTGTCTTCAGTTTGCGTATATACCAACCTATTAGTGATGCTTCCCCGTTTTCAAAGTCAAAATTACGTGAGGCCTTTATAACAAAAACGCGCGTTCGTATTATCGAGAATCTGTGAGACCAGCGAGAGCCTATGAGATCGTGGATGAACGTTTACTCGTGCTGTTATAAACATTGTTTAGCTAATATGCTACAAACAATCCGACTGCTCTCTTGTACCGAGCTTCAAAATGTTTGCGCCACGACAAGGTGGACGCAAAGACAAGGCTGCGGGAAAAAAGCGCCTCGCTTGTTTATAAGCCGACCCGCTGTGGCAAGCAGCCAGGCGGAGTGACGTGTGACAGATGAATCTGTTTTTAAATATAGAAAATATGCGTGGGACAGGTACTGCACGCAACTACTGATGGAGACCGGGTGGCCTTCAACTTTAACCTCATCGCTAACAGCTTGCTTCGCCGTCCGTTATGTAAATACTGGAAATGGGTCGACTTCTCGGCTATTATTGGCAGTCGCTTGGCCGTTAAAATGCCATGGAAGGAGTGGGGGTAGGGAGGGGGATCTTGTGCAACTATTTGGCTTCTTTACGTTATTTAAAAGTGATTATATGAAACTAATATGACAGAAATAAACATGTTTTATAAATGTAAACGAAACGCAACCTCTGTGGTGCGTCCGGCGAAAATGAAATGCATTCATTATCTGGCGCAAATTCAGCTAGATGTCGTAGCTGCTGAATTAGACTTTGCGCTACGCCTGTATGTGTAAATCGCCACAACTGCCCCCATTGCCGCAGAACTAGCAGAAACGTGATTTTATTTATTTATTTATTTATTTATTTATTTATTTATTTATTTATTTATTTATTTATTCAATACCCTCAGGGCCAACAGCGGCGTTACAGAAGGGGTGGATGGAAAAGTGGAATACAGCAGAAAGCAAAAATCATAATGCAGGTGCCTGTTCAGTGATATGCTTGGGGATGGCTGTCTTGAAGGATGGCGTGTCTTCAATGCAGGCGATTAGATGCGGAAGGTAGTTCCGCTCTGCGCTAGTCTTAGGATGGATGCAGAACTTTAATAAGGTCCTGAGGTACGCGACTCAGCGTGCTGCGGGCCGCTCCTACGTTGGGACAGTCAGGCCTTGCCCGACCGCCGCATCGTGGGCCCTCTGGACAGCCCATAGTTGCGCCCCGGCATCGGGGCTCTTGATAGCGGAGAGCCACTTGTCTTCATTGATTCGTTCTGTGCCTCGTAACGAGGGGCAACGCCAGACCATATGCGCTAGTCTTAGGTAAGAAATAATTAAAAGAGCACATTTGTCTTGTAGATAGGGATGGCAACCTTATGCAAATGATCAACACGTGATGATATATATGATGGGATTGAAGAAAGAAATTCCCCTTTTAGTGTCTGGTTATGAAAGGAAATGTAATCACATATTAGTTTATTTATTTTCGCGCGCTGTTACGAGCTGAGAATCCACCGCGAAGAAGACATGTACATAAAGGACAACACTGCAAAACAGGAGCAGCTTTTACGTAAGGCCCAGCTCTTATTCAGCCGAAAGGACGCTTATATAGGCGCATGAACCTAACCATGCCTGACATCACGAAATCACAAGTTACAAAAAAGACGACAGGAATTCGCCTTCTTTTGTCGACCATGAATTGAACTGTTGCAGCACACCAGTATCCTCACTGTATTCATCGGGAGTAAGCTTTCGAGAGGCTATAAAATGCGTTATAGTTAGAGCAGTCGAAATTTATGTGACGTCCGGTCTGCAACACTTTCGAAATGTATCATCAATTTGTATTTAATGTCAGTTGTTGCTTATTAAACGTTGAAGGCGCATTTATGTTCATTCTCCTTATTGTTTTCTAAAACTCGTTGACAGAAGATGACGCCGTCAGGAAAATTACGGTCCAGGTCCTCAGACATTTTTCTTTAACGTAAGTGCTTCCTGTGATCGCCTATGATTGCGGTGTTCTGCTTTTTGTTACTCCAATCGCTATCGTGATTGGCGGGCACCGGAATTCCATCTAATAAGGTACTGCTCTTATATAAGCGAAGCTTTACAACTAAGGGCCGAGCTCATTACTGTTTTTTCAGTCAGATTACTTGTTACGTACTACCACCCTGCAGCTTACTTCTTAAATTATCAAAAACGGTTTCTTTCAAATAACATGTATGTAACCATCCATTGAATTTTGTTAGCCAAATGGTCTCAGCGAGTAAAGAAGGATGAGAATGAAATCAAAACTGATAAAAAGAAAAGTAAGCATTGGGAACCAACAATGAATAGCCATAACCTAAGTTTTTTTTTTCTTTTTTGCTCAGTAGGATCGAAAATCTATAGTATGATAATGCACCCACAAATTCAAAGGAATAAAAATGTATGGGCTTTCACGTGCGAAAACCACGGTCTGATTGAGGCACGCCGTAGTGGAGTACTCCGGAATAATTTGGACCACCTGGGGTTCTTTAACGTGCACCTAAATCAAAGTACATTTCGCATTTCGCCCCGTCTGAAATTCACAGGAATCACTTTTCTATCTTACTATCATTGTCCTGATGCTGTGTTCATAAGCTGAGCTGTCCGAAATATAGATCACGGCATATCTACTCTCTCCGGATTATAAGACATCATAAACGTTATCCCTATAGCCATGTTATCACGTTATCCCGAATGCATAAGGTGGCAAAACGAAGTTACATTGTATACTAACCGTACTGCGTCCATCGTCGAAGCCATGCAACTGATTGTTTCGCAACACAAGAACTGGCCAGTATTTATCGAACCGAAATTCGTGACACGTTTTGCAACACATTTCCTCAGTGCACAACCATCATAAAAAGGCAAGAGAAACATGATGGCCAGACATGGCTGCAAGGGCACGTTCACTAGGTTGGCTAAGCAGCCGTATGCAAAGAGTCTGAGAAGTGCTTCCTGTCGCAACGCCGAACGGCGACATTCCTTTCATGCATTCACTCTCGATGAAACGGGCAACGTTTTTCTTCCTGACAAATCAGTTCACTGGAAGCCCGCAAGGTGAAGGGAGGTTCGTGAAAGGAAAAATTGTATTTTTCTTCCTGCTTAAACAGGTGGCCTTCGGTTTCAGCACGCCTCCGTTGTAAACCTTTCAGAATGGTCCCTTCGCTTTGAACTTCCTTGTAGCGTTGCAAATGCTGCGAAGTCCTACACGTAATCAAACGCAACTTACTTCATGTAGAGGTCTTGATCTTCAAAGCATGGCTTTTCTTTTTTCTAATGGGGTTTTCGCTTATAAAAAAAATCTTAGAACCTAGCGAGAAAACTAGGAAGCCAAGTAGCGGATTGCTCACGGTGTCACGTTCACACAAATTCGCTTGTTAGTTTATTAAGCAAGAAATATTTCTCTTACTAAGATCTGTTCATTTTGACACTTTAGGCTCGGCAGGTAATACCCACGCAGAATATTATTGTAAGTCCGAAGATGATTAGGCTAATCTTGAATGGATAACTTACGCCGCATAGTAAATAAATGTTTGACAACCAAGAATCGGTCATTCGCAAGCGCCGCGAGATAAATAACGAATATATTGGACACGAACATCCGACATGCATAATCAATATTGAAGTTTCTGCAGGTCTAAAGGGCTATATCGCTACATATACCTTTGGAAACGGCTGTCAGTGTCCAGTCTTGCACTCTTAAAAACGTTTGCCCCCTTTGGGGTATATCTTGTCCCCGAACAATAACCGTCATATGCCTTGCTTGCGTTTGCTTTCTTTTAAAAATCTCTGCCCTCGCTACTTTTCTGTCGGGAGCGCTATACCACGCTGATGGCGCGCATGAATTATTGGGCACGAAGCGTTCAAGGAAGTAAAAGCACGCGAGGCGGATGACGATCACTGTATGGGGACAAGATTTGCCCCAAAGGGTGAATTTCTTTATTGCGATAACAGTTATATGGATACCCCAGGCGGATTTTGGTAGTCGGCGTCGCCGTCACCGTGACGTTTCATACAAAGTCTAAGGGCGATAACACCGTTGCCGCTGTATGTGCTAGTAAGAGCTTGCAATGGGAGCCGACGATCGCGGTTCAACGTTGCGCGCGCAAATGAGGAAAGCGGTAAGGAAGCGCGCTGTCTTCCGTCGAGCGCTAGGTTCCGGGGGGAGAGGAGCGCGGGGGCGGGGGGGGGGGGGGGGGGGGGCGTTGTACTGCGTATTACGAGGCCGCGCGCGACGTAGCTTTAGTTCGATCTGCGTTGAGAGCAAGAGCCTAGGCGCTTCGACGGCTCATAACTTTGTATGTGATGCGTTCTCGCCGCTCTGTTTACGTTGAAGCGATAGATAACACGAAGGTCACTTCGCTCACTACTGCCCCGCAGAGTCTAGGTGCGCCGACGACTCATACCTCTGTGCGTTCTCGCCGCTCAGTTTGCGTTGAAGCGATAGACAGCACGAAGTTCACTTCTCTCGCTGCTGCTGCCGTGCTTCCTCATGCCAGCGTTTTGACATTGAGTGTCCGCGCTCATCGAGTGCGATGTGTTTATGTGTGTCTGTGCGCGCTGATATCGCGCTTGTTAATTTAGTTAGTAGACGAATGTTTGCAAGTTTATACGACCGACAAAAGTACTATCCTTACTCTGCATAGCTGTCTATTACTTTGCTATCGCAATCGATGCTTCATCTTTCAGGCAAAACTGCGACATTTTTTTGTAACCTAACCAAAAGACACCGACAAAAATCTCAAACGCATTCCATAACAGCTTCGCCGCAATACGTTTTTACGTTCGCTGAATAATGATAGCTTCATCTTCATTTCTAATCTCAGATAAGCGAATGCAACTCAATGTTCCACTGCATAATTTGTCCCGCTACTTGATTTTTTTTTTTAAAGCACGGGCCTGGACTGTAGACTTTAAGTTGAGCTTACTATGTGCTTTACATCTTTCCTCATCATCGTCACCCATGATGCGCCTCTTTCTCTTCTCTTTCTTTTCCTCTTCCCCTTCCCCAGAAGCAGAGTAGCTGGCTAAAGGAATGTACCTCAGGCCGACCTCTCTGCATTTCGTATCATGAAACCTTTCTCTCTCTCTCTCTACACAAAATTCAAACGCATCAGCTTTTTTTGTTTCTTTTATTTTATATATTTTTTAAAGACGTCCCTGTTTCAAGAGCATGCAAGCCATGATGTACTTGATAGCCCGGAAGCGGCGTTGTATAATATAAGCATACTCATTCTAGTGTTCCATTATTGCTGCTAGAAAACTCACGCGCCGATCACATTATACACCGAATGGGCAAAGCCAACTTAATTTCTTACACAGAATCGTGCATTGTTTTGCTTACTATTCATTTCCGCTCGCAAAAAGGAAAAAAAGAATGTTAAGGAAGAACTGCATACAATTTCGCTGCCAGGCTTACACGCATGTCGTTGTGGAATATAAAGAAGAAAGAAGGTTGACACGTGTGCTTATAAAGCAGTGATTTTTTTTTTCTCTCTGTCATAAAGTCAAAGACCGTTACGTAAATACATGAACTTCTCACCGAGCCAGAGCTGCAATAGCAGTAAACAAATAAAAAAAAAGAAGCCGAGTTGTCGCAACGCGCGTGCCCATTTACTATCTCATTAAATCCTTGCAGCCTTGCATGAGATTAGACGTGAATGCTTCTGCGCATCATGATCAAGCAGGAGAGATAAAAGAACATGATGGTGCGCTTCGTGTTGTAACCTTCTTTTTCTTTCGTCTATGTCTCGCTAAGTCTTTCGCGTATCTACACATGCATGAACTGTGTAGACAGCGCGCATCACTGAATTTCTTTTTCATTTATTCATCCTCCTCAAACCCAATGATAACGCCCCTGACACAACGCATCTAAGATTTAGTTCTTATTACGAACTGGTCTCTTACGAACCTGAACTACTACTACCTTGATCACATGGCATCGACACATGTTCTCAGCCGAGAAGCGCGACGAAGTCTCCGTCACACCGTACATACGCTGCGTGTCCCATCGTCCTAATAAAGTAAACATTAAATTAAATTGTGGGATTTTACGTGCCAAAACCACTTTCTGATTATGAGGCACGCCGTAGTGGAGGTCTCCGCAAATTTCGACCACCTCGGGTCTTTTAACGTGCACCTAAATCTAAGTACACGGGTGTTTTCGCATTTCGCCCCCATTGAAATGCGGCCGCCGTGGCCGGGATTCGATCCCGCGACCTTGTGCTCAGCAGTCTAACACCATAGCCACTGAGCAACCACAACGGGTCTAATAAAGTAGAGCAACGCTTGAACGTTAAGGTTGTTTTCAGCGCTCCTAACAATTGTCTCAGTTGGCAAGAAGGACCTGTTAAGAAACGCAGGAGTCAACGTTCTGTTAGGCGAAGAACACAGTTCATGGACTGCGTACGCAACGTGGTTTACAGAATTGCCGTGTTCTGTGGAGCATCCTACGTGGGCCGGACGCGCGGATGCCTCAGTGAGCGATTGTGGGAGCACGCTAATGATGTCCGAAATTGAAAGGAAGGCTTTCCCTGCTCTACATGCCACCACGTTGTGGATGTACCACACGGTTCCAGCGAACCACGGTGATTTGTGAATGAAAGGTTGAGTGAATGAGTTTAATCAACGAGACTGCTCAGATGCGTCTGCGTGAGCAAGCCGTCGGTTGCCTTATGCCGTTAAGAACTCAGATACTTGGAAGGTGCAAGCATGCGCAGTGGGCGTGTCTGATTGTCTCAGCTTTCAATCTTTAAATGTTTGGCTATTGTTGGTTATTTTTCTTTTTATTTCTCGTTGAAAACTTGGTTTCATGTAAGTCCTTCCGCGCATGTGTATCGATTTGCATTCCTGTCAATAAATATCGTCGGTGGAAAGCCAGCGCTTGTCCCGTCTGCTTGGTTTTAGTCCGTGTTTTTTTCGCGCTGTTTAGTGTCATTTGTAATCAGATGGTGGTTTTAGCAAGTAAAGCCCCAGAGACACGTAGAGAATAAACTTCGTAATTTGAGCCGGCTGTTCTTCGCCCGCGTTGGGCGACCTTCTTAATCTAGGAAGCCCTGGACCTGTGCTGCCAGTTTGGCCCTGTCCACCAGACGTTACTGGTCCTCAAGGTCCCCGCGCGTCAGCCGATCCTCTCACTGAGCTTCGGTCAGGATTGTGCTCGCGCTCGATAGGCTGCTATATATACACTTGGACGAGGGGAACGGCGAAAAAGAAGTGATAAGAGAGAGACAGTGAGACCAAACGTTTCCATATATGTCTCCATATATTTTCATATGTTACACATGTTTATTTTTTGTACACCTAATTTTTATACGGCAACTAACTTCTACTGCAGGGAAGTCACTCGCATAGTTAACGCCAATAAACACATCGCTCTGACTTCAGGCTATACCTAGTGGCAAGTTCTGTGCTCTGGTCGTATACACAATTACGAGGAAGCGGCCACTATTCCGGGTAGAAAAATGGAAGAAATATATGCCGTGCAGTGAAACCGTCATTATAAGCTGCGGTGTGCAAGTTCTCGTGAATTTTTTTGGCGCACCCACTTTCAAAAGCTGACTCAGTTGTTACTGCAGCATATTTACTGCAGCACACACGGTTAAGTGCACTTCTTTTAGAATGCAAGACACTCATTATTGCGCATACTTGCATGTTTTCTTCGGTGTAGTTTGATCGCTTAGTTTGCTCTATAATGTTAAGACGTGTTACTTTAGCACGCCATTAGATGAGCATTTTCTGTCCTCCTAGTGGCACTAAAACAACTCTTTTATTATTGGCAGCGTAGTTTTACACGGATGCATTTTTAGTTCGCTTCCTTTTCTGTATGAAAGTTTGAATTATCTGTGTTGTTCTTGTGACCATCCCTACGGAAGAAAAGCCATATCCTCGAGTGAGATAAAGAGATAGAAAGTAATTGCGTGTAAGCATATAATTTCGACCTTTTTATTTAATGTTTATAGTAAAACACTCCATACTGGACAAAGTATATACAAACATGTATCTTCTAATCAAGCACAACCTCTGTTTTAACATTGCAACACACTTGTGATAACTGGCTTAGAAGAAGTTATGCCCCTATATAGCCATATTCTCTCAATTTTTACTAACTGCATATATTGTAGATGTGCGCGCCCTATTTCTGGACCATTGGAGACCTAGCCTACAATAGTTCTGGTGCATTCAGCCTTGCCACTTCTGCGTGGAAAAACCACAATTTATATTTTTCACCACTGAAGAAAAAAAGCCCAGATTACATTCAAAACGTGCAACATACGTGGAAAGTACCGGTCACGTAGATGAGAGAGTTATGTCCGAACAGGCGGTTTCTTATGCCGACCTTAAACGAGGACCTCAATTGACGTACGTTTTGAACGCGGTTTGAACGTTTAGTATGATTAATGGAGTGAGTTTGCAGAAATGCGCCGAGTATAAATGTTGGTTCATAAACGGAAGGTTGCCACCCATCTGAACGTAGCATGAAGCCACAAAGAAAACTATTGGGGTTCGGAGGCAAGAAATTATTTGGCAGGTCAAGAAACCACCTAGCCTGTCAACTTCGAAACGCAGACCAAACAGTGCAAGCGACGCTACCAGGTTCCTTGTATCAGACGAATTTTTCTTTATGCGGGAACCTTTATTTCTCAGCAACTTATTCGAGATCCTTCGTAGTTTCACGCCACTATTATAGAGCGAAATAGCAGCTGAAATGCGGAAAGTTCAACAAGAATGAACGTCCGGTTGTCAACTAGGCTCTGTGCAAACAGGCAAAGGGTAGAAAAAATAGGGAGAAAGGAAACGAAGTTGTGAAAGAAAGTTGTCCGTCAAACGTGGTGAAGTGCTTGAGCATGATCAATCTTTCGCGTTGCCTCGATGCTTTAAAATAGAAACAGGCAAAAAAAAAAACGCACTAGTGCCTTTAAAGTCACTCGGGCTGACGTCGACTGGCGCCAGGGCCCAAAGATACTGCTTTTCCTAAGGGTACTGCTCTCAAGCGTATTGGAGAGCGCTCTTCTTTGTGGTTACAAACTTAGCACACGCAAGTTTCAGTGCCAATTCCAATGAGAAAGGAGTGTTTAAGTATTCGTTAATGTTAGTGTTAAAGTATTCGTTAATACTATACTGCAAGTCATAGACGACATATGATAGCTACGTAATGCCAGGGTAAGCCATCCGTAAAGCGGAGCTTTAGGATTAGAGCCAGGGGATGAAGGCTCAGATGACTTGTACAGAGGTCTTATTTTCGATCGACTGCTGTAGACGATATTTCTTTCTGTGCGCCGTCCTTCGCTAAACCGACTGATTAGGCACGCGGCACCGCGGAGCGAGGCATTCGCCCCTATGTGACGTAAAATTGTGGCGTAAAATGAAGCTGATGTAGCACTTCCCTCTTTCCTCGAGCTGATTCCTACTCTTGGTTTGCGCAGCTCGCGATAGGACGCTTAGTCACTCCAGCAGAAGGGGCGAGAAACACCGCTTTAGCGCGCAGGGGATTCGCCAACCGAATTAGCATGCCTCGCATAATGGTTATTTTGAAGTCAAACCGAAGCGACGCTCGTCACTCTTGCGAGACATCGCGCAGGACGCTACGTTGCGCGAAGTAGAAGGACATCCCCGAAATGCGTCCATCAAAGACCACACGGCTCCAGGTAGCATGTGACAGCTGATCATCGAGTGGCAGGTGTCCTCTAGAGAGACTGCGGCGCCGGCGACCACAAAGGTGCACGTTGCGAACGGGGTCGCAATCTCGGATACCATGACAGCGGGAACACCCGCGCCCAGTGAAACAGTAAACCGCACGTCACGAGGTGTATCGCGGAGCACGCCGTCTGTGGAAACAGCGCGGCTCGCGCTATCGCATTTCTATCCGGCCGGTGAACTGATATGCGAGACATAACAACGCCGGCGGCGGCGGCGTGTGCGGCGTCGGCTGAATGCCGCCGCAGCTCCAACGCTTGTCTGGACTTCTGCGAGGCGCATTGAAGACGCAAATTCTCGTCTGTGTCCATCTGTCGACAATGTCGTGCTCGTAAGATCTCGTCAGATCGCCGAAGCCAACTAGATCTAGGCTAGGCATGTCCTATAACGAGATATTAACCAACCTTTTCCTTTTCTTTTTTCATGCATGTAAGGAGCTCTTTTTCTAGGTCCCTTGTGCGAGGCACAACGTCGGCTTCATGGGGACGAGCAACCGGGCAAACGTTTGTGGACAGTTTCGAAGTGATGGAAACGGTGGAGGCGAAAATAAAGCACACGTGACTGAATTGATACGAGCCATTGTTCAATTTCCTTTTGAAATTCGTCTCCACAACATTTACTTTCCGACATGGCAAATGTAATCACTACTTACTAAACGCCATGAGCATGTAAGAAAACTTCGATGCTGCAGTGTAGTTCTAATGAATTCATGACTGGGCGGAGAAGGCCAAGCAGGCCCAGGGCCTTACTTGAGCCTGATCCCTCAGCCACACCCCCTTTCCCCTTCCCCCTTTCAATAAAGTTTACCACCAAATCATTACGGTTGACGACTGGGTTGCAAGCCTGGGTAGCACAGGGTAGCTAGCCAGCGGGCTACTTATACTAGCTGAGCTCCCCTTCTTTCCCTCTTTGTCTTTCCTCCTCCTCAACGTTACCTCCGAACAATCGTGCCCGCAGCTGGCAGGAGTGGACTCCTCCAGTTCGGAAAAGTATGGTGGGCGCTTCTGGTGCAGCGCATCAAGAATGTTGAGCTGAGCTGATGTTGAGCTGATGCCTGAAGATCGAGGCCGGCAATTGCTATGCCTGAGCGTCTCCTACAATGCCACTGTGGTATGTCACGACATGTCCATCAAACCAGTCTCTCCTAGAAATGCAAGAAGCCGTGAAGCTTGTTCGCGGGTTATGACTTTCACGGAAGACGAGGTATTGCAGGCACGCATGCCGACGGTCCTTTCGGAGGTTCACCAGGCGAGCGTCACGTTAGTCTCGATATTTCGAGCAAGATCACAGAAAGTGTCGAATGCGTCCCGTCTCCTTCGCGTTCAGTATGCAGTTCGGAGAATCGAGATGCCCCCTGCTTAAGTAAACATGCTTCCGTATGAACAGATCCTGTCCTTATTCGATGTGCAAGTGATGCTTCCTCTCGGCCAAATCTCCTCCTGCTCCTCCTCCTTGGTACTATATATGAGCCACACCCGATAATTTTCGGTCACGTGCTGATTTCCTCGAGTTAGTATTTCTCCGCAAATTGACGGCACGCCAACGGCACTATCGGCACTGCGCCAGCGACGCCGGCGTCGGGGGGGCGATCGGCCTGCCGGGCTGCGCGGCGGGCCACCAGATGCTTCGCGGCGTCGCCTTTCTCAGCAGCCCCGCGCGGCGCCAGAGCCCGGGAGACGGCGGGAAAAGAGAGCCGTTGCATGCCGTGGCGTCGGCGGCAGAGATTTTCTCTCTTTTTTTTTTTTCGTTACCTTTTATATTACACATATACACTTTTCTTTTTTTCGTGCGCTTCGCAGAATCTGCTCTCTGTACTCGCCGCCAAAGCCCAAACTCTCGGAACCCGCTGGACTCCCCGTGGCCGAACCGTGTTGACGCTCTCAAAGCGGCACTTCATTGGTCTGCTCTATTTGCACTGCCAACCCGAAAGGCCGAACGCCGACGGGCGCTAGAACGTGCGTGTGTGCACATTTATACGCTCAGTCTCGGTTTCTTGTCTTTCTTTTTTTTTTTAGATTCTGTGTCTTACAAGCAGCTTTTCACTCCCTGAGCTATAGCTGTATACGTCGTCCGGTGCACGCTATTTCTGTTAAGGCCTGTAAATCTAAGGCTGCATTAGCTGAAAACTTCAAATACCCACTGTGCCCCACGGGCATCTGAAAGCCTAAAGTTTATTTTCTATTTCTTTCTGTCTTCTAAGTTCTTGCTTCCTTGAATCAAGTAATATTTATTGGTGATCCTACGTGCTCTCTTTAAAACCTTTTTTTATTGTTCTTGTTTTTTTTACCAGGAATGACATATGGGTCAAAATAAAATGTTGTAAGTCAGCGCTAGCGTTTTTTATGTCTGCTTCTCGACCCCGTCTTGTTGTGCGCTAAAAGCTTCAATCATGTCAATCAATCAACATGCCCAAACAGCCACGTTAGTGAACACACTCGCGTTTATGATTCCAACTTTACCGAAAATTAATCTCCTTTTTTTTCGCCATGACATAGTTTCTGTAAAAACTAAGTCTGTCCGTCCTGACAGAAGAGCTCTGTCGTCAACTACAAGTTTGATGTCTAGACGGCAGCGGCTCGGAAACGGCACGCCGGCATCAGTTTGAGCGTGTTTGCACGATTTTCCGGCCAGAGCAGGCCGCCAGAACGAGGGGGAACGGACGGGCCCGGGCACACAATCTCATCTTCTGAGAGCAATCGATACGGTGGGCGGGTTCGAGTCAATATTCCTCATTTAGCTTTGTCGAGGAGCCCTCTCTATGTTTTGTTGCGAGCCACTGGAGGAGCGGCATGTGTGACGCGCGCGGAGTGCTTGCAGTCTGCTGCATGCATGATCATTTGGGGTGGAGCAGCACGTAATTTGCATAAGAACGAATGGTGCGATGACTAAAAATGAGGAAAAAGGTAAACGGCACCTTAAGCGACTTAATGTTCATTCCGCGTCACGTATAAAATGGGATATGTAAATGACATGACATCAGAGGAGTGGGGAGGGGAGAGGAGAGGGGATGGTCGAATGTGAGATATTTATGTGTGCTTGCCATCTGACAGCGTAGACGCTGGAAAATGTGGGAGAAATGCGAGAATTCAGCTGCAAATCTTCTTCTTTTTTTGCTTTTTTGCTAGAACATGTATAAAAAAATTGGATCAATTCTACCTTGCTAAAGTAGGAGGCTTCAGAAGACGGTAAACGGCAAAGGGTCAGACTGATGTTCGGAAAACCATTTCCCATTGTAGACGGCTAGCGAGTAATCCAGCTCTAGAAGACTATAGGTAGGAAACAGACTGAGGATAAGAGCAGTTGGCTTTTCGCAAAAACGCACACTCGGTGTGCTCTGAATTCGATTTTACCCGACCCTTCCCTTAGGTTTGCCTAAAGAAGCAATGATAGTTGAGCGCGTCCGTGCGAATTCATGATGCCTGCACTAGAGCTGAAAAAACCCTGCTTGCGCGAGGTCTCCCGCAGTTCGGACATGGCTTTCCTAGGCGTAGGTGTGTTCCCTCGGCTCAGGCACGGCGCAAGAACATCTTCACGTGTCCGGATGTGAACACCGCCGCAGTCGTCGAACCGTCGAGCTCTCTAGAGTCGCAGTCGGTCACGTGAACTCTCAGAACCTCGAGGTCGTAAGCACGGGCTCCGCTCGTCATCGTGCAAACAGTCGCCGCTGCCACTCGTGTCCTTTCAGTGGTTCGCCACTGCCGTGCAGCTATATGTAAGGTGTTCGTATAGGCACTGTAGTCACGCCAACGCTGCCACGTTGGTCCGAAGGCGCATATCCACGGAAACACAACGCCGAAGCAATCGATGATTCGTGTCGAATCTGGCGTTCCACTTGCAAACATGGTGCTGGTCCCGGAATCCCGACACAGGTGAAGTTTGTACTCCAGCATCCGTGTATTGTAGCCAGTATCGGTTGTCGCGCCGCTTTGCCTGACAATCGGGCTGGATCTTCGGTGGGGAAAGAAGCAAAGATCTTAGAGGGCATTTAAGAGGCACTTTGCCTGTGAGGGTAGCTGCAACGGTGCCAGGACATAAGCAAGTGAATGCGACGTACATTCTGGATATTTTCAATGAGGAAACTTTCGTCTTTAAAGCGCGGGCAGGCATCGATGCTCCGAGTTCCGATGGATGAGTGGAAAATCTAGCATGTACTGTAATGTCATAAGTAATAATAGAAAACGCGTCGCCTAGAAGGACAGATATTGAAGGCAGCAACGACTTGCTTATGCGCAATTACTGTTAGCACGAATGAGGATTTAGAATGGGAACGTGACAACAAACGAAAAGACAGGAGCTGTTTGCGTTGCGTCTTTATGACTGCCCGGTACGCATTCACTTCATACTAAAGGACTCCAGACACCAGCTGTCGAGGTTGTAGGTTGATCACTTGTCGCCAAATCAGCCTTTTGATTTCCTGGGATTATGGCATGGCTCCACTCACGGAAAACAACAGTCTTGGAAACTGGCCTACACGAGCATCAGCGCCAGCCGCTATGAAGGCGCTGCTGCGTTATTTAAGAGGCACCGGACTGTGTGCTAAGTTATGACAAATTGTGAATCTGCACTGTATGACGTATAATGTATTAGTCGGTCGTTGACACTGTGTAATGCCTTCGCAGTCTGTGCGACAGCGCCCACAGAAACAGTTCTGTATTGTGTGCGTGTGTTTGCTTTTTCTTTTCTTTTCGCATTCTTTTCCTTTCATCTATCCTATCCCTTTCCGATCCCCCTGTACAAGTTAGCCATGCAGCGATTTTTTCTCGTTAGATTGGCTGTGTTTCCTTTTCCTCACTCTCTCTCTGTCTCTCTCTGGTATGGCCAGACTCCCACGGTACGATAGTGTGACGAGAAATTAGGCGCGTTGTTATGGTGTCCGGAAACTGTTTTATGCAAGAATAGCTGCCACAAGTATGAATCTGCTATTTAGCACTCACTGCAGCAACACACTGATTTTAACGTCATCTTTTCACATTGCGCAACGATAAAGCGCGTCTGCCTAAAAATGCAAGAAAGGCGAAGCTTGCATTCACTGAGCAATACTGTACACCGTGAGCAGCCGTAAAATATATTACCAAGCACGTCGACTTAACGACTGATAAGCTCTTTGCAGCCGTCTTTAAATCATTAATGGGAGCGGATATTGTCGCGGATGGTTAATATGCATGCCCCCTTATGTTCCATTATATAGCTATCACCCTAAACTCTCTAGTTCGGTCATCGTTTCGCTAATTCCGATTTACGCGCTCCTTCATGTCGGCGTATAGTTTACGTCCAATGACCATTTATCCCTGCGCCTCTAACAGAAATTCTCAGAGGAGGGCCGTGCCTGAGTTACGGAGAACCAAACTTAAGGTTCGAAGCGTAGTGATGCGAAGGCTGTTTAGCCTAATACCACTATGGCTTGAGCTTGGAGGTGCAGTATTTATAGTTGGAAAGCGCTTCTGGTCGTCGGCAGAGTTGCTTCCGCAATATGAGGGCTCACCGAGCGCAAACGTACGCCGCATCGTGAAGAATACGCTGAGCTCCTGTCGACTGCGGGGTATACTGGGCCGTCGTCATTTAATCACTCTGCTTGGTCCCAGTTTATTCTAGTCGCGTGTGCTTCGGCGGAGCTTGCTGCTTCTGATGCGACGTGAACGGCAACGGCAGGTAAGCCGCACGCCATTCTGTTATTGGCTGCGTCGAGCTTCACTGTACAATACCATGCACTGAGGCGAAGACGACCTCAAAACACGCCGGCGTTGCCGTACAGGCGTTGCCGGATGACGTGTAACGCCTTTCTCCCGCCCGCCTGCATTTGCATTCAGTCACGAACATGCCTTTTATGTTAAAGGAATCGCATTTAGTCATCAACTCTCTGTATCAGCGCGGCGCTGTTGGATCCGATTGGATTACCAAGCAAATGATTTCGAATTTACCTAAAGAACCTGGGAAGTCTCTAGCGTATTTCAACTGCGCCTTGGAGACAACATATTGTGATCAACATTCTAAAGTTGTCACTGACGGTTGGGTCTAAGCCTGCACAGAAACGTTCGTGATTACAATCCTCAAGGTGTGCTCGACTGCCCAGTTTGTTTGCGTCGTCTTATCCGCTGTATGCAAGAACGGAGCCATTGAGTCAGCTTTCAGTTGTGGTGTCGTCGTCGAGCAGCGAGCACGCTTTACAGTTGTACAAGAAAGGGCTCGCTCTGGACACGTACACAGAAAGTTGGTCACAAACTGTCAAGGAACCATGTAACCTTGGTTTCACTATGAAGTTTAAGGGGCGTCCGTCGCATGTAGGCATAGCGGCTACAGTGCGGCAGATAGTCTTGTTCGCGAAGCCTTAAATATCAGGCGAATAGAAAAGGCTCCTTGAGACCTTCAGCGTATCTTCAAACATGCCATCTCCAGTCATTTTCAAATCTGTGTGGCTGCCACATTATTAGCCGTGTGTGACGAAGTCACAAATCTAGTAAGAGCCACCTTCCTTGTGCGTCCACTCCGCCCAGGGTCGCCCGTACTCCGGCATTGCTGCACAAAATAGACGCGTCGCCATATTGTGTGACCTCCAGGACTCGCAATAGTGTTGAGTATTCATCCTTTTTTTTTCTAGTGTATTCAACACGCTGCAGGTGAGAAAAGTCTAATTGAGACGCTTTATCATCTAACCGGTCAACACGCTGACGTAAAATACGCGTTGCTCTCGGGAGGGAAATGGGCATTCGGGGTGGAGGTGTCTGTCCTCCGCCCCGAATGCGGTCTTCACATGCGAGTGGTAACGCATGCTCAACATATTCAACCTATTCATTTCAGGACATTGGGACCAGAAAGTGGGTGGTTCGACACGGCATCATGTTCTGCATGATAATAAGCTGCCAGTTTGCGTCCCTTTCTGCGTCGCTAGGGCCATCCTCTTGTTGACTGCAGCTTGCGATGCGCTTACAAATGATGGTACGCTGAACGGTATATCTGTACATTTTACGTTCCTTCACATCGGTGGTGCATGAGCGCAGTAATTTCCCGCAAGCCTCCCAAGGCTTTATACATCTACGGCCAGTCTTTTTCCTCCTCCTCTTGATTCCGTGCCTTGGCCTGGTATATGAAACAGCCGGGTTAAACGTGAACGAAAAATTTTGCTGCGGAGATAATTACTTGCACTGCAGAATATACTTTGAACGCATGCTCGTCGATTGTGAATAAATAGAGTGCTGGTCTGTCAGAATACATCAACAATTTGAATGCCTTCGGGATATCATGGCCTGAAGGAACACAGCAGGCGTAGGCGGAAAATTCTCCTTCCTATTCGTTATGCAGTTATGACTAGTGAAATGTCTGCTTAAAATGTCTGCTTTACGGCTCTAGAAGGAAGGAAGGAAGAAAGGAAGAAAGGATAAAACATGTTCAGTCTCCGTGGGCAAGGATAAGTACCAGTCTGTAGTAAGCGTAATGTAAGTGCCTGAGCCCTGTTTAGTTTAGGATGCGGCAAACTGTAAACCCTGCGATTAAGAAGGTAATACTTCGTGATTTCATTGTATGTGGAAGGGGAGTCTCTGTACTCGGGGAGTACCGCCACGTCGTTGCGCGGGGCAGAGCGGAGGGTAAGATCTCGCGCTTCCTCATGAGCGAACTCACTGAGATTCGGAGGGGCTCCCTCGATCCCAAGGTGAGCAGGGAAACAACATAAGTAGTGTTGAGAGATCTCACATGTTTGCATAATTTTAAAAGCAACCTTAGCCACCGAGCCCTTCTCGAAGGCCCTAACAGCTGACTTTGAATCGCTATATACAAAAGGCCTGCGCCTGTCAACCAGGGCGAGCGCAATAGCCGCTTGCTCCGTGACTTCTGGCCTATCAGTCCGAACGGTAGCAGCGTTAACGACACTGCCCTCATTGTCCACGACAACTATGGTAAACACATTTCTCTCCTCGTTAAAAGAAGCATCGACGAAGCCAACCTTCTGATTCTCATCATGAATGAGTCTCAGTAGGCAAGCTCCCCTGGCCTTTCTTCTACCAACATTTCGCTCCGGATGCATGTTCCTGGGAACAGGCTTGACGTGATACCGATTACGGACCTTCAAGGGAATACCGACATGAAGCTGCGAAATCTACTCCTGAGGAACACCTAACTCTCTCAGAATCTGCCGACGCGTGCTAGTCGCAGAGAGACTCACCATCTGCGTCCTCTCCTGAGCATCTGCTATCTCATCCAAGGTGTTATGAATTCCCAGCTGGAGAAGTCGGTCGGTGCTGGTGCATATTGCACTCCCAACACTTTCTTCGTGATCTTCCTAATCTGCGTGTCAGGCTTCTCCTTCTCCGGTGGTTTCCACTTGTGCATGGCCGCCACATAAGTAAAGTGACACAATACAAATGCGTGCATAAGTCTAATCAGACTATCCTCCTTGAAGCCCGTCTGCCTGTTGGCCACCCTCTTCACTAGGCGTACCGCATTTTCTGTCTTGGCAATGATCTTCTGGATCGTCAGCGTGTTGGCGCCGTTCGATTCAGTAATCATCCCCAGAACCCTGATCTTATCAACCCTAGGTATGAGATCGCCATTTCTTGTACGAAGCTGAAAGCTCAGCTGGTCCGCGGGGATCCATCCCCTTGGCTTGGGTAACAGCAAGAGCTCCGACTTGGAGGGGAGCACCTTAACCCCGTCGGGTCCAAATAATTCTCAATTACATCTACTGCATCCTGCAGAACACTTTCGATATAGCCCTCACTACCACCGGGACACCATATGGTCACGTCATCTGCATACATGGTGTGCCTGATCCCCTCAATCTCCAAGAGCTTCTTGGTCAATCCGACCATGGCCAGATTGAACAATGTGGGCGAGAGGAATGCTCCTGTCTCCAAGATATAACGACTTTGACTCCTACCTTGAAGGTTGCGGAGCTCTAGAAGGAACGCGCACCGTTTCAAGAAGCGCCACTTCTCATACTACTTTGAGGCTGATTTTCGAATCAATGCTCGCATTTGGCGTTGACAAACTTGTTATGTATAATGTTAGGGTGTTTTGCGCTGTATAAAACTTTACATATATTCCCTTTCTGGTTCCTGCTGCACTGCAGTGGACTGTTGCGTTGCGGATCGCTCCCGAAAGGTTTCCTTTTCTGGCAGTGTGACGAGGAGTGTGAAGACTCGGAGCATGCAAATGTGTCTGATCGCCTCGTGCCTTTACAAGCTGCCGTACAACTGCTCGTGCCGTACAACAGCATGCCGTGGTGAAATCTCCGACTCACGCATATGACGCGCACCTTTACACGCTTTTCTAACTCATCACGCGCACTCCCACTGCGGCGCTCTCTTCCTGGCATCATTTTTCTCTTCTTTTTTTCCCCCTCTGAAGTCAGTCCACGCTCCAAGCATATTGCGCGGCTCGATCGGCGTTCTTAACCGGCTGGCCATGCCACGATTATCCAATGCGCCTTTACGGGCGTGAACGGGTGTTCGCATCAACCGGGCTAAAAACGAAAAAAGAAAGAAAACAACTGAAACGCCAACTGTGACCTGAAACGCATAACGGGCATGTCTTACAAGAACACTGCTCGATCGTGCCCCCGCAAGTGCGACAGCCCCGAGCACATATCGCCGGCTCACATAAAGCCAACCATATGCGCAGCACAAAAAAAAGAAACGACAAAGAGAGTAAGGGGGAGAGGAAGAGAGAGAGCTAAGGTCCGAGCACATGTACACGAGGCGCCTATACACACCGAGTCGCTCGCGCGCGCACACCACAGTACACGCTCTCTCACGGTGACCGCCGACGCCGCCATAAAGCGCGCTATCTGCTCTTTACGAGCCCGCAGGGCAGCACGATTCGCGGTTGCATATTGAGCGGACGTCGTTGCGTACCGACGTAAATGGCAGCGAGAAGCAGAGAGGTGTACGTGAGCGCGTTGCGATCTCGCTGCCTCCATCGCCACCGAGCAGCGCTTTGTACTTCTCCTTTGCTTGCAGTTTCCTGCGCGCCGTTCTGGTTGTCGGGAGACGAACCGCCCTGAGATCGTTCCCACCTTCTCGATCGCCTTTTTCTTCCTCGGCGCGGAGCTCGTCTTTTTCTCCACGGAGGGGAAGGAGACCTGCGGGAAGCAGCGGTGATTCAGGCGAACCAATTCTCTCCGTTCGGTTCGCTTTCATTTCGCGAAAAAATTTCGTTTGCCCCCTTTCCTGAGCGGGTCGTTTTCACTCGCCATGTCCCCGAAGAGGTGCAATCGAATCTCCGCAATCATACTTCAATAAAAGTATGGCCGGCTCGTTTTATTTCTTTCCGTCTCCTTCCTGCAGTATACTTTAAGGTCCAAAGAAAACTAAAGAAAAAAAAGAGGGGGGGGGGGGTCGAAGCAAATAATAATCTTCACACTTTCGCATCTACCAGTATTTCCACATCTCTTTATTTTTTTTTGTCTTTGTTTGTCTCGTTTTTTAATAACACTGTAGATTTTTCCTCATCATAGAAGTGAGTGAAGCCCATTTTATTTTGTCCGATGATATAGCCTCGCCGTCGTTTCTCCTGGCTTTTTCGCACCTTTCTTCATCGCCTTATGCTCGCTCAGTGAAAACGTCAAGATTCGCTCTTTATCGAATTTTCAATCCCATTACGACAGAGAAGTGGTTTCTTTTTATTTGATAATTGTCTATGCTGTAGTTTCATTTTATGCAGTTAAACATACAAAAAGAAAAAAAGAGAAATGTTTGCAGATCCCACGCAATGTGGGAATCAATGTAAGCGAAGCTTTTTGTGCTGTTTGCGTTCATTGACGGTATTATTTATTGACGTTCATTGACGGTATGCGACAGTCGTGATGTGATGTTAAATGTTACCTTGCCTGCACCACTTTGTGTTTTTCCACGTAGTACACAGAACACAGAGATACGTGTCATTCATTCACTCATGACTTGACTAAAGACAGCCCCAGTGAGCAACGCTTTCTGATGACTCATCTTGTTTCTCCCGTGTCATGTTAGGTGAACTGCCACGAGTGCAGAGGGGTAAAATTAATCACCCGTTTCCTGACTGCGTCGGTACGGGATTCGGTTATACCCATTCCTTGCTTCCTGTCTCTCTCTCTATTACGTTCCCCCTACATCGTCCCTGTACTGTTGTTATTGTTGCGCTTGAGCACGGAGGCAAGCGCAGCAGCTCATGAAATGGTTTTGCGTAGTGGGGGGGGGGGATAGGTTGCGCCTAACCACGGCGCCTAGAGGGCACTGTTGCGTCCACCAGGAAGCTTCAGAAAGCATTTCGCCGACCCCCAGAGCTCGTCAGAGGGCATCGTGTCCCCGCTCAACCGACACGTCGTTGACGTCGCCTATCTCGTCTCCCACTTCTACCTAAGTCCCATCTGGCCTTGCAGGTTAGTCTGCAGTTTCCACATTTCTTTTAAGGGGGAGTCACGGATAATTGCAAATGTAAATAGACTAATGTGGGGACACCCAGGGAGTTACAGAGGGCATCGGGCACATACCACGCGATGGAAAGGTCCATGCGAGTTTTTCGTGTCGACTTTCCTCTCTGTCACGCTCCTGACACGCTCTGATCCCCCCCCCCCCCATCTACGCGGCGTGAAAGAAAACAGCAGCAGCGCAAAAGTCGAAGGAAGAGGCAAGAAAGGTTCGCTTTAAAAGGAAAGGAAACTGGAAGACAGCAGCCGCCAAACGCTATTACTTGTAGAGGATTACAAAGTGATACTTTCAGTCATGCTCTTTCACTTATCGCTACAAGCAAGTGAAGGACAGTACTGGTCCAGGCCAACAATACTAGTTCAGACCATCTCTTCCGAGCAGCCACTGACTGAAATGGTTTTTCACGCATATCGCAGCTACAAAAGGCCACAGAAGTGCTGCTGCGATATTTGAAAGCTACTGGATTGAGTCAGCGTCTATGATCCGGACTGGGTGACCGAACGATATCCCCAGTAGACTTTCTCTTCTTCTTTTATTCTTCCCGTCCCCTTTTCCCTTTCCCCAGTGAAGGGTAGCCAACCAGGCTCAGTCTTGGTTAACCTCCCTACCTTTCCTTTATCATTTGCTCTCTCTCTCTCTCACTATTTTGCCGTGCCATCAGTTGCCCGGAGTTATTCACGAGCGCTGTCATTACTAATTTTCCAACTTAGAAATTGTGTTTACAGCAAATTATCATGATTTCATTTCATTAATATGTAACGTTATATAGACTGCTTCTTTTCTACTTGAAGGCCTGTGTTTGTTGTACTATAGTCCTTGCATGTAAATGCACATAACTGTCTCAACTTTACTAATTGAGCATGGATGCACTTGCATTGCATTAAATGTACTAGCACTGTATCGATGTAATCGACCCCTTCTGTTTACCACAATCCGCCACCGAAGGTGTCTTTAAGGCAACAATATGAATGAAGTGAAAATATACATACAATTAATGCAAGTGTCCGCAAGTTTAGAAAAAGGAGAAACCGCAAAAGCAGAAACATAAAAGTGAAACAGCGCATTTGGAACTCTTCGGACACCTTTAGGGAAACATATGTAAGGTCCGTCGGGGTCCTTAACATCGGATGTCTAGCCCGTGCCATTACCGCGAAAAGAGTGCCAAGAAGACACAAGAAGAAGCCTGTCTAAAAGAAAAGCCCATTGCGAGCAAGAGCGCTCGCCCGTTTCTGAAAACCGCCCTCCTAAAGGCCGCGTGTCAATGGCGATCCCTATGATCTCGCCCGTAAGCTGACCTAGTTCCCGGGCACAAAAGCGTGACTCTGGTCGTGCCCTGGTTTTCTTTGTCTTCTTATTCTCGTTGCGTGTTCTCTATCGGCGCGAACCCTGCTTCCCTACCGTGGCTCTCCCCTTTTCCCGCCGTGTCATCGAGTCGTCTCGCCTTTGTTTTTTTTTTTACCCTATCCATTCCCTTGTGCTTTCTCTGCTTGTTCGTTTTATTCCGTCTCATTCGTTTATACCCAGCCCTTCGACACGTATCCCGTCGGGTGTGTCTGCGAACCGGGCAAATGGTGGAACGTATAAAGGGGCGAGCACAAAGTCGAAGGGATAAAAAGGGACGGAAGGGCAACGCATTACGCGAGGAGTCTGGGGAGGTGTCCTTGCCTTACGGCCCTTCTGCAAAGGAGGCCACCGACTGCGCGACGCCTGCAGTCGGTCGTCGATGATGATTTATAGAAGGCTGCGTACCGAACGAGCAACGGAGTGAAATGAAAGGAGGAGGAATGGAAAGGGAAGCGCCGTCGCTCGAGTTCAACTGCGTTAACATTAGAACGCTTTTAACGATGCTGCGCGTCGCGTGCGTGCGTGTGTCGACCGGCGCCGTATGGTTCGGCCGTTGCTTTTTTTTTTTTTTTTGTCACGCTTGCTATAGAAAGGATGTCCCACGCAGTCCCAAGTGCCGCGTCTCTACCGACGCTTTCGCGCTCGTGTTGAGGAATAACGCTTCTCTTTTCTTAATTATTTTTTTGCGCACCGGGGTATCCGTCATGATTAGGAAAAGAGAGACGGGATTGGCTGGTGGCTTACAGCGATCGACTTCGATGCGCCGTTCCCTGCGATGTCCGCACGATTATGCTGGATGTTGCCTCTGCCCTGCGATACTTGTACTCGCGAAGTAAAATGAATGATGCAGGCATAATATCTGTGTGCCGTCTAAAAAAGAAAAGAAAAAAAAAAAACGGAGGAGTCATTCTACTCGGTGAAGGTGGATTACCAACGAAGCTGTAGCACGTCACACAGCATTATACAAGGGTAAATGTATTTATTTTCATCATTTGGTAAGGGCAGTGACGGTGGCTTTGGGATTACTGTGATATACAGTGTGTCCGTAAAGTCGTGGTGCACTTTCGACCGGTCACAGGAAATTAAAAAAAATTAAATTATGGGGTTTTACGTGCCAAAACCACTTTCTGATTATGAGGCACGCCGTAGTGGAGGACTCCGGAAACTTCGACCACCTGGGGTTCTTTAACGTGCACCTAAATCTAAGTACACGGGTGTTTTCGCATTTCGCCCCCATCGAAATGCGGCCGCCGTGGCCGGGATTCGATCCCGCGACCTCGTGCTCAGCAGCCCAACACTATAGCCACTGAGCAACCCCGGCGGGTTGTCACAGGAAATCAACGAAATATGATATACATGTGAAATCTTCACCAAATGAAAGAACTCTCCAAGTTTCATACCTGTTCAGTGCAGCTTCTTGTGGCCTCCATTTGTAGCCCTACACACATCTAAACCATATTCAAGTTCTTCCCACACACGGTTAAAGACGGCGGGTGTAGGAAGGAAGGAAAAAGTGGAGAAGGAAGGCAGGGAGGTTAACCAGTTTTGCCTAACCGGTTTGCTACCCTACACATGGGAGGGGGATGGGGGGGATGAAAGATGGGGAGAAGAGATAGAGGGCACATAACACGGCACACACATCGTTGGTTACAGTCTGTCACTCTTGTGTGGTACGTGACATCACTGTCACAGTCGCTTGTCCAAGCCCGTATCCTTCATAAACCGAAGTAGTCCCTTCGTCGCCTTCAGCTGCGATGTCTTCAGTCGGCGATATGTGAAAATGGTTGCAACTGACAACGGCGGGTGTAACAGAGTGAATAACCTCTGTGATTCTGTTTTAAATAATTAAATGGTGGCGCTTCCTTGTACACGCGACGATATGACGTTGCACTTTGGTCCCGGATTCGAATTTAGCAAGCCATAGAACACACTGAACTTTCTTCTGTACCGCCCACATCTCAATTGGCGTGGGCGTGGGCTGATCCACCGCTGCGCAGTTCGTGGTGCTGCATTATCACCTGTGTGCGCACAGCCTTGCACATCATACTATGGAAACTTGGACAGCTTTCCTTTTATTTGGTGAACATCTCATATTACTATCTTGTTTTGTTCTTTTTCTCTGACTAGTTAAAGGTGCACCTTGACTTTACGGATACACTGTACACTGATCGATCGGTTGCAACCTTCGACAGAACCTTGGTGAAATTTAAATCTGTACACGGCCGTTATTCAATGCTTGAGTGATTTGGATTGGTGCGCCACTTCGAACCAAACTTTTCTAGCACAAACTAAGTGAAGCATTTCTTGTATGGTTTTGAAATGTCTGCGTTGAAGTCTCTAACGATGATCACAGGGGCACCATCATCACGACTAAGCTATGCAGTGAGTGGTCTCTCGATATCACACATGGGTGTGCCTGGAGATATATGCGCAGTGGATATCACAATTCCGTCTTTCGTTTCTACGGTACAGACATCCATCCCCACAGTCGCTGGCGTTGTCCTCTTGCGAGTCCATATGTACATACATTTTGTAGCCATGAGAGAGAGAGAAAGAATAAACATGTTTATTACATAAATGAAGCTTTCGAGAGGCGTCCTCATTTCAGAATGCCTTGAGCTCGGGCTGCATCATGGGCCGTCGCAATAAGCCGTTGCTGATCCGCGAGGTCGGAGCTGTCCAAGGGTCTTCAGTTTGGAGCTGTGAGCCATTGCATTTTTTTTCAGTTCACTTACGTCGCGGCCATGCACAACTGGCAAAGATCGGAGCAGGATAAGCTCAACGCAATAATCAGGAAGGCAATCAAGAGAGCTATCGGCCTCCCCATATACACTCACACGGAACGCTTACTTCAACTTGGCATGCATAACACGCTAGAGGAAATAGCGGAAGCACAGGAGAGGGCCCAGTTCGTCAGGCTATCTACCACACAAGCTGGAAGACACATCCTACAGGAGCTGGGCGGTCCCCCCACAGTAATCAAAACAAAGTTCTGCAGCATCCCTCGAGAGCAGCGGGACCGCATCACTCTCACCTCGATCCCACGAAACGTCCATCCAGAACACAACGTGGGAAGACGTCGGGCGCGTGCGAAGGTTCTCCTGGAAAAGGCTCGTGAACGGGCTTCGGAGAACAGTTTCGTAGACGCGGTGCGCTACGCCGACGGACAGGCCTTCGCTGTAGTTAGCGTAGATCATGAAAGGCAAATAACGAACGCAATCTCGATTCGGACGAAGTCCTCTGAGATCGCAGAGCAGGCTGCAATAGCGATGGCCTTATTGGATGACAAGAGGACATCAACCTACAGTGACTCGATATCAGCTGTTAGGGCATTTGCCAAAGGAACCATATCAGAGCTGGCCCTAGGGCTACTAGGAAGCAAGGAGATCAAGCCACACACATTGATCTGGTTTCCAGCCCACATGGGACAGATCGAGGTTGCCCCGCCCAACCTCAATGAGTCGTCACACGGAGCTGCGCGAGGGATCATCAACCGGGCAGCGTGACGCTGGGGGTACTGACAATCGGGACATGTAATACATGTAACCCTAGTCATACATAGCTTCGCTGTAAAATGGCGGAGCGGTATGCAAGAATAGTTTGTTCCATGCGATGCTACTATCGTCTGGGTGTGTAGAGAACGCTAATGGCTTTAATGTACCGCGCCTTTTTTGGGCAGGCATACTGTACTGTAGTATGCCTGCAACGGGCAGGCATACTGTACATTTACTCTAGCTCAGTATTGGCAAACGTTCTAGTCACTGGGTTTAGAGAAGGACTTTAACAAAAAATACAACTGTTACGTTTACCAAAGCCTTCTAATGTAATTCTGTAAACATGGTAAATACATATGAATACATCACTGTTCATAAATAGTGTCCATCTCACGTTACATGGCTATTTCTCTGTCGGCTCGTTCGAAAGCAGCGCTGTTGGCTGAATAGGCAAAGCTCTAAGCTAAAATCTTCATGGTAAATATTTTCAGTGAGGATAAAGAAGACACAGACTGCTCTAGAAGAAAGTCCATGCTTGCATTGACAAACAGCTCTACAGACAAAGAGAGAACTGCATCGGACGTACAAAAGTCTGAAAGCAAACCGTATACTTTTACTTTCGGAGTTCAGAATAATGCGAAAATGATGAACAGCGATAAAAATGAGCGCATTACTGCATGATGTTCTATTGCAAGCGCGCACTAATCTCAGGGCACCATCAACGGAAATATTGTTTGAGGTTCAAACAACATTAACCGCCAGTCACCTAATACGACTCTGTATTTCACATCACGGACTGTCATACGAGGCACACACCCTCACTCATGGCACCCATAATTATCATTAGTCATCGTACCATGAAAGAAAGTGACCGAACGCGTCCACCGGTTAAAAGCTGCCTTGGCTCTTGTATTTTTTACACCATTGTACACCAGTATACACTAGTACCAATGTGTACTGAAATAGATACTCGCAGCAACTCGTTTATCGAAACGAGTAGTTGAGTGTGTTTACATCAAAATGTGTAGCTCTCACCAAAGCACAAGAACATGTTTCTTTCTTTCTCTCTTTAGCGTTTACTTTCGTTTTGAATGCGAGCAACTGAATATATGTAACTTTGAACTGGCAGATGCCGATGTAATTTTCTTAAGGTTGCTTCCAAAATATAGCGTCGACTATTAGGGTTTCAGCCATAATCAGTGGCTTCAACTAAAGGTCTGTGGCTAATTTTTCGAGCTTGGCGACACTCCATAAAACATCAAAACGATAGCGTAAAAGCGTAAAAGCTTTTTTTTGTGTGTGTGTGAACAGGGGTGAGGTTCACAAAAAAAAAATGCTTTTACGCTTTTACGCTATCGTTGTTTGTAAGAGACAATTCCATAGAATGCTGACGCTGGACATGTTATTAGCGAAGACGGCTTGCCAATGCCAGAGAGCACTTGCAAACACTTAAGGCTTTCTGAATGCGGGGCGGAAATACAGAGCTTTTAGGACAAAATAATCAGTCTTTCCGTGCCTGCAATTTGCTCTTACGAACAATGCTAGCGTCAGATGCTTTCGTGAATACGGGTACATGTTTATTTCTTACCTACCTAAGGCTTCACAGAACGTAAATAATTATGCGGATACCACCCCATATGGAATCGACGTAATTCGAAACACTGTCGATCGTCTGCGAAGCATGTATAAACGTATGTTTCCAGTTTCCAGTCGCGTTTTATTGATTTCACCTATCTTCCGTTATATTTGCTGCCATGCCTCAGGTGTCTTCCGTTACGTGTTTTCTGTTTACGCTGCCCTCACGCTTTCATCATCGATTACCACTCGCGCTTTGATGGTGCCTAGTCTCCACTGTAGGTATGTTCATCACGTACGCATGTATAGTTCATATGTGATGTACATCTAATAATGCGCGTATGACCTGTGTATGCAATTGGGTCCTTCGCTGTACAATTCGTTCCTCGCTTTGCCGTTCAACTAACACACTTGTGCTTACCTTCAGTCGCTCTTATGTCGAGATTCCTGCTGTTCCGACGTCGTCGCCGATACTCACCGCTTTCTTTTCGAATGTCTTCCGCTGTTTCGAGGACATCACCTATACTCGTTTACGTCAAGCTTCGTTTCTTCTTGCGAACCAAGTATAAGGTTTTTCCGACGTCATCACAGCCGCTCACCGGCTCTCTGCCTGATTACTTTGCTCTGTAGGCGACGTTACAGGCTCACGCCCGTCTTTGCATGTGCAGCGCAGCCTCTCTTTCGCGATGCTTCTTCGCCTCTTCTAGAAGTAAGCACATTGGAGCCATAAGTGCCAGTACAGCTGCTTACCATAGAACCAGTGACAAATGTCACCGGCGGAAAATCTGGCACCAGTCTCTACAATATCTGCAAGTATATAGCGATTCAGTCAGCATGAAACGGACTGTCATCTCGTGGATCTGACTAAACTTCGTCTTTTTGACTTGAAACGGTTTTGAGGCTTTGCAATGTGATCATTTTCAACAAAATATTGCATTATAGGTACAACAATTCGTAATGATTGTGCACTTTCACAAGGACCAATTGCCTTGATGCATTTAAAAAAATTATGATTGATTGGACATTTGCGAAGACAAAGCGTAAGAAATAACGCCGCAAGAACGTTTGAAGCCATAAGCATAAAGATTAGAGAAAGTCATGTTATTATTCATTGTTCCCGTGCTAGCCGAACTATCCCAGGGCCAGAGGTCCCTATGGCAATATTTGTAAGAAATTATATGGCTGCTCCCTCCCTCCCAATATTTATGGGTGCGCACTCTCTGCCAATAACAAAACGAACACTTCATCTGCGTTTACCCAGCGATTCTTGCAAATGTTCAAGTCAGAACCTCACTCTCTGCTGTTTGTTGTGTTGCTCTGCTGTCGAAGAACCTCGCTGGAACCCCATCGCAAGAACACACAAAGAATATCAAGGGACTTGAACACAAATCCGGTGTTTCCCCTAATATTAGCGGAGAGTGTGCGGGACGTCGTTCGCCGAGTGTTGCGTCGGTTTACGCACGTGTCGCTTTCCGGGCAATGTGCGCCACCATACGCGAGTGCACAATAGCCCGACAACGTAACGGACTATAGAGTGAGCTAAATGTAGACATGCCGCGGGTTCGCTTGCTGATGTTTACGGGCCTCCGAAACAAGCTGTGATAGCGAATTGTGCCGCCTCGGAATGTTGCGTCCAAATTTTCATTTCCTTAATTATCTTACTTACGCTTGCCATTTCTTTAATTCCCTTTTTCGCAGCATAAAACCGGGGTTCTTTTTGTTTTCTGTCAACCTTCTCGCAGTCCGGTTGTTTCTTTTCTACCTCTTCTCTCTCTCTCCCTCTCTCTGGTACGCCACTTACACCGTCTCCTTGAAAAACTGGAGAAAGAACAGAATCGATTATGAGACACCTACTAGGCAAAAATCTCCGGTGTTTCCCCTAATATTAGCGGAGAGTGTGCGGGACGTCGTTCGCCGAGTGTTGCGTCGGTTCGCGCAAGTGTCGCTTTCCGGGCACTGTGCGCAACCTGGCGGCGGGGAGCGCACGCGAGGCGAGACAGAAGACAGCTACCCGCGAAGTAAAGGAGTGAGGCATCGAATGCTTCGCATGAAATGTCAGCGGAGAACACACGACCGTGGCGGTTATCTTCAGCCACTGTGGCGTAATGGGCAATGAACATGCCGGCGCAGCAGCACGATCTGCACATGAGGAGGGCTTGCAAGACTCCATTCCATTCTCAAGAACAAACGCTGCAACGAAAATTCGTGTTCTTGCAAATGAAGCCATCAAAGCTTTATGGAACACACCAAGCTTAAAGCATACACGTCTACACCGACTGGACCCATCCCTTCGACTTCGACCACCATCTGGACTCTCTCGACTCGAAACAGCAGTACTTTGTCGACTGTGGCTTGGTGTCGCCTACACAAGATCCTTCGCCTTCCGAGTCGGTATGTACGACAGCGCGGCTTGCAGACACTGCGGCGGCGAGGAGACTATCGAACACGTGCTTTGCCACTGTCCTCAATACAGCGCGCACCGGCTTTCACTAGCGACCGCGTTGGCTCGCCTTGACGACAGGCCACTTTCAGAACAGTCAGTTTTGGAATGCCGACGTGAACTGTCGTCGCAGCAAAAGTCTGTCAAGGCTTTGTTGACTTTTCTACGTGACAGTGGCCTATTAGAAAGACTATAATGACCCCTTTTCGTCCCATTTCAAATTTTTTTCTCGCTCTTTTATTTTTGTCACGCTCTTCTTTCCGTCTTTACTTCCCCTTTCCCTTCCCCTAGTGCAGGGTAGCAAACCGGAGGTTTTAAGTCTGGTTAACCTGCCTGCCTTTCTCTCATTTGCATCTCTCTCTCTCTCTCTTCACTGACCCATGCAAGTTAGCTAAACTCAGTGATATCGGCGATACACTTGATAACAGTACAGAACGCTTTAACAAACGAAGGAAATTGGATTTGCGGATTTGCGGTCATGTGCCATCGCTCAAAGCACAACTCTTAAACGGTGCTCTTGGGTAAATTTCGTTTCACTTGGTCACGCTGAAGCTGATAATCATTTCGCTATGATAACACCTCTCTACATAAGCCTGTCTCAAAAAAAAGAAAGAAAGAAATGAAGTGGTATTCTAGTCGTGAATCACAATCCTTCATTTCATTCGTTCGCTTCTTTTTCTATTCCTCCGTTTAGAGCGCAGCTCGACGCTCAACGTTCTTGCGTTGAGCGTCGGCGTGCCTCGGCTTCGTACCACGTAAGCGAGCGAACGAGCATACCGAAAGATGAATGGGAACACGGAGCACAGCGGGAGGTGAACAAAGAGAGCGCGAGGAGGAAAGTGGAAGAAGAGTGAAGGGCAAACAGCCTGCGCATGCGCTGAGTTGCCGGCGGCCATCGCATCCGCAGCCGCGTGGGCGATCTCTGCGCGTCCGAGGAGAGGGAGCCAGGGTGGCGTGAGGTCTGTAGGGCTACGCTCGTCCGCGGTACCAGCGTGTGTGTGACGGGGATCACTGCTCCTGCAAGGGGTCATGGCAAGCGGCTACGAGTAAGGCTCGTTTTGACGCTACGTTGGGTGTTGTCACCGCTGACACTGGTGGCACGATTTCCCCGCGACGATGGGCCGCTCTCATCGTTGGTGGGACAAAAGCGGCAGAAGAAAAGCGTAGTGCCGCGCAAGATAGGCTGTGCGGTGATGGTAACTACGATAGGCGCCATAGTAGCACCCGTCATCTGTATGGAAACAAAGCGCTGCATGAGCGGAGGTCTGTCTGCAGGGGCTGCTGTGAATCGCGCCTACGCGTCACCCACGCACTGCTTCTCGCGATTTCCTGATTAGCGAGGCAGTCACGCCACACTTCCATCCGTTTGCAATGTGCCGCACAAGACAGATTTTCCGCGCCAGCTACGCTACTCACAGCGTTCACTTCCTTATATAAACAGTGTACCAATGTAATCATAGTACAAAATATTGACGCGCGAAATGAAAACACGCATGAGCTACGTTCAAATTACTCATTAGGGAGTATCGTAATCAATGGTGAATTTTTTCATTCGTTTATTTGTATGACGTTCGAAATACGAGAAGTAATCTGCACATGCGCTTGTTATGCCTGATTGCTCTGTCTATGCGGTGACATGCTGTATATACGACTATTAAGAGGTCATTCCTCATGTGTGGATAATATGTACGGATATATGTACGGTTGTTAAGGACAATTAATTTGAATAAATACTCTAGCGTGAGGCGACAAAACGCGTTCAAACAGGGCTTCCCGAGTGCAGAGAGACCCGAGTGTACACTAGCGCGTCAACATAACGGAGTATGTAGTGATCTAAGTGTAGACATACCTCGGGTTCGCTTGCTAATGTTTCCGGGCCTCCGAAACTGGCTGTGATAACGAATTGTGCCTTCTCGGAATATTGTGTCCAAATTCCCGTTTCTTATCTTTCTTACTTGCCATTTCTTTAAATTCCTTTTCCGCAGTATGAAACCGGGCTTCTTTTCTTTTTCTGGCAACCTCCTCGCAGTCTGGTTGTTTCTTTTCTCTCTCTTTTTCTCTCTCTCTCGTACGCCACTCACACCGTCTCCTTGAAAAACTGGAGAAAAATACCAGAATCGATATTGAGTCATCTACTAGGCAAAAATCTTCGATTTCCTTTCTTTCAGTTATCTTCTTTTTTTAAGCCAGTGTCGGTTTTTATCATACTGTACAACTGCATGCTATCATGAATAAATGCGAGGGACTAGAAATGCATGTTGTTAAAATGGGCGCACTTTTCTTTTCCATCTCTTTTCTATACGTGACTCCAATTGTGACTATTTGCAGCTTGACAGCTAAATCGATCCTTGCTGTAGAACAGTATGTAAACATACGCGTTGGGCACGATCCGTTTCACAAAAGCCATGGTTCTAATGTCCCGTTTTCTTTCCTGGTTCCGTTCCGGAAAGCATGAGTTATAGCAGCCGTAAATATTGATATGTCGATGCAGGAAGTGTTCTTCGCACCTGGTGAGTTGTTGTTTTTCGTTGAACCGCGTCTATGTTTTACTTACAAAGTGGTTTTTTTTTTGCCAAAGTGTGTTTAGTTTGCCGTTCCTCATTTCTTATGCCTACCATTTCCCCTCGATGTCCACGGATTCGTTTTACATCCTCTTAAGAACAGTGTCATGTTGCCTAATAAGTTCCTAAACACCGACATTTACTTTCATGACAGCTGCATATCTAGGCATATTATCAGGTGCACCAGAGGGAACAAAAATGATGGAAACAGAGTTTTAAAATTAATTACTCGTTTGTGCATCATCGTTATCTCTAGTGTTCTTTCTCGTTCTTTCTTTTCTTTATCATTTTTAAACTTCATTTAAGGCTATTTTTAAGGCTTTATTTAAGGCCAGTTAAGGTCAGTTGCCTACAAAGTATTTACTAAGGTAATCGCAAATATAATCAGGTACACCTTAGACTTCTGTCAACCAAAGGACCAGGCAGGATTCCGTAAAGGCTACTCAGCAATAGGTCATATTCACACTATCAATCAGGTGATAGAGAAATGTGCGTAATATAACCAACCCTTATATATAGCTTTCATTGATTACGAGAAAGCGTTTGATTCAGTCGATACCTCAGCAGTCATGGAGGCATTAAGAATCAAGGTGTAGACGAGCGGTATGTAAAAATGCTGAAAGATATCTATAGCGGCTTCACAGCCACCGTAGTCCTCCATAAAGAAAGCAACAAAATCCCCATAAAGAAAGGCGTCAGACAGGGAGATACGATCTCTCCAATGCTATTCACAGCATGTTTACAGGAGGTATTCAGAGACCTGTATTGCGAAGAATTGGAGATAAGAGTTAACGAAGAATGCCTTAGTAACTTGCGATTCACTGATGATATTGCCTTGCTTAGTAACTCAGGGGACCAACTGCAATACATGCTCACTGACCTGGAGAGGCAAAGCAAAAGGGGGGGTCTAAAATTAATCTGCAGAAAACTAAAGTAATGTTTAACAGTTTCGGAAGAGAACAGCAATTTACGATAGGTAGTGAGGCACTGGAAGTGGTAAGACAATACATCTGCTTAGGGCAGGTAGTGACCGCGGATCCGGATCATGAGACTGAAATAATCAGAAGAATAAGAACGGGCTGGGGTGCGTTTGGCAGGCATTCTCACATCATGAACGGCAGGTTGCCAATATCCATCAAGAGAAAAGTGTATAACAGCTGTGTCTTACCAGTAATCACGTCCGGGCAGAAACCTGGAGGCTTACGAAAAGGTTTCTACTTCAATTGAGGGCGATGCAACGAGCTAGGGAAAGAAGAATGATGGGTGTAACGTTAAGGGATCACTTATAATTTTCTTTTATTTGTTTTCTTAAGGATGTCATTGTTTTAAATTCGCTGAGTCAGAAGCATTTCGATGTTCCTAATAAACATAGGGCATAGTTCGCTAGACAAGGGAAGTGCAAAGGAAGGTTATTAAAGTAATTGATTGACTGCTGGGCTTTTGCGTGCCAAAATCACGATATGATCATGAGGCACGCCGTAATGGGAGACACTGACGTTTTGCAATTGTTTGCGCATTCGTCACGTCTTTCTTCTCACTGTTTCTCTATTGCCCTTTTCCAGTTAACGCCTTTCCCTTCCCTCTTTTCTCGCTTTCTCTCTTTCTCCTCGCGATCTTGCATTTATGATATCGGCTGACTTGTGTCCCGCCTAGAAATCCTCTGCGGGCAGCCTTTTTGACTGCAGCTCCTTCTTGAAAGTTGGGTCTCGATGTCATACTACGTAGGCACCCAAGACCTTTACCGATGTGCCATTATGGTCACTGACTGCCAACTTATCTCCTCACGCCGCAGAATGACATGGAGCAGGAGTTTCCACGGGTCAGCTCCCAGGTGCCCTTGTCCCCGCGGGGAGGCGAGGACGAGGAGCGGGTCTCGGACGGCGAGTACGTCGAGCGCGGCACTTGGACCGGCCGCTTCGACTTCATACTATCCCTGCTGGGTTACTCGGTCGGCCTCGGAAACGTCTGGAGGTTTCCATACCTCGTCTACAGCAACGGAGGCGGTGAGCGAGCACGCGATCATGCACGCGCCGACGAGCGAATGAGCGAGCGTACGATTAAAACTCCGAACGGATGCTGACATGACAGTTTCGACTATTAATTCGCGTTGAATGAAGGTTCTAAAGCGGTAAACCACAGCAAAAATAGCGATGGGCCTCATAGCTTCGTAAATAACTTATAACGGCTTTCCTAAAGACGACTTCGATTTTGTTTCGTTCGGTTTCGTGGCTTGTCTGCTGTGCTGCTACATCGGCCCTCACAATGAGCAGCATCCGAGTCGACCAGGCGAGCCGGAACGATAGTCAAAACGTCGCAATGTCTAGCTCCCACATGCTGTCTTGTGACGTCACGTAACAATGTACTCCAGGAAAGCGAAACCAAAACCGGCTCTAGGAAAGCTGTTATAATAAATTGTTTAGGTAGCTATGAGGCCCGTCACTATTTCGTTTTAGGGCTTAGAGGTCCACGAATTTCATTTAGGTCAAGAAACGGGAATCGAAAATATCATGTCAGCACCCCTTCAACGGACGCTTAGGAGCAATATGTAAAGCCAAAAGAGTTGGCAGAATACCAGTGTGGTAACAGGGGCTTCTTGATACTTCCCGAGAAGAAAGAAACAACAACAAGAACAACAAAAAAAAACACGCCCTGTGCGTCTTGTATCTTTCAGCGTCTTCTTTTGTTTGGTGGATCAAGTTCGCTTCTCTATTACGAAATAAGCTCGTGTTCTCGTGTTATTCTCGCAACTTGCCCGGATGTTCGCGTTTGAGTGCGCGGATAACCGCTCTGGCTTTTGGCTCAAGGTTACTTGAAAGTCGCCGATGACGAAAGCTAAGAGCACTTCATGCTTAAACAAAAATATATGTTGAGCCACAGTGATTTCCTTCGATAGGGGCTTACCGCATACACGAGTGACAATCAATACTTTCGTGCCGTTGTCACGCACGGGAATTGCTATCTTTTCATGCGTGGTACGAATCGTCGAAAGAAATACAAAGGGGAGGGGGGGGTCTCTTCAATTTAGACGAGCTCTCGAGCCGGTAAAAGGACACATAAGCGGAGATAAGGATAAGTGAACTCCCTGGTATATGTTTTTTCTCCTTGGGTATATATCTGTTGCATTGCTGTGCGAACGAGAAGCCACACACGACGACAATCCGACAGGCCTGCGCTTAATGCTATTCCGCATCCCATCTCAACATTGTTTTGTGATGCGGAAGGATACTCACCGATTCGGTCCACGCTATTTTGCAAGGCGCGCGACCTTGACCGCATCGTCTTCGATGCGCACGAGGAGACACTTCCTCTGGCTCTTCGTGCGTCATTCTGATAGGGCGAAGGGGATGAGACTGTGGCGGCGCGGGCGTTGATGCGCGCATTTCTTCGAGAGTGCCCGTGTCCCCAGAGAGAGCGATAGGGAAGGACTTGATGACCTACCGCCACAGCGTATCTATTTCTTGTATCTTTTTTTTTTCGCTGTTGCAGGGGCCTTCCTGATCCCGTTCTTTGTGATGATGATCCTTGCGGGACTTCCGCTCATGTTCATGGAGCTGTCCTTCGGGCAGTACTCTAGTCTGGGGCCCATCGCCATCTTTGAGCGCTTCTGCCCTCTCTTCCATGGTACGCGGTGCATCGTTTATGTCTAGCGCCAGTGGTGACGATGACTCGTTCATTGTGCTGTTTGCTTATTTTTTTCGTTTATTTTCTTCTCTATTATTTTCTGTTTGCCTTTTGTATTAAACGCATAGCTTCATATTTTGTCTTGCTGCCGCCCTGCTCCGTTGCTCCCTTTGACGAGCTGTGCAGGCCGTTTTGAATTCCTGCAAACTCAGGGTTCCTGGTTGGAGAAGGTGCGCTGATTAGTTATTGCATGTTTCGGCCAGCGCTAAGCCTAATGCGCTTGCGCAACGTACACGCTTCTGACCAAGTAATTTGCTGCTGGTGCATGCAGGCCGTGTCAGTGGTTACTAAGCGGTACTGTAAGACAACTTTCTTGATAATTATTCAAGGTTACAGTGCTTGAAGACTCTTTCTACGTGCGAACAATCGGCGCACAACGTCACCGCTATACAATATAAGGTACAACGGAACATTGTGTCGGACATTGTTGTTGTATCAGTAGCTACCTTGTACGTGTTGCATGCAATAAGACAAAGTTCGAAAATACTTGTTCGGCGTGAGACGTAATCGGATATGAAACTGATTTTGCACCTAAGGAATAGTGATCTAACTGCACGTATATCTCTACTGCATAAGTGTGTTGTTTCAGTTTCAATCTATTTAGCTAACTTAGTGGAGATTGCACATCAACACCAAAATATGCAGGAGTTCCCAGAGCATAGAGCTGTATGGAGACTTATTGTCCGTAAATATCAGCACATTGATTGCAATTCGGCCTATTGCATTTAGCTCCCCGAACAATGCGAGTAGGTCCTACTTCACCACCTATTCTTTTCATAAGCTGCAAATAACACTGCTGCTTGCTGTACGCCTTTAGCAAGAAAGTGCCCTGATCTAGTGGCTATAACATAGTCATGTGTAAACTGGAGAAAAAAGCTCCGCTTGGCTGCTTATGCTCCAGAGTGCATGAGTAGTTTAAGCAGCTTTCTTAATAAGCAGTGTACTCCCTTCGCATTGCACTAGATCGAGGTTAAATTATTTTGGGGCATGGGTAACAAGTGTTACTCGCCTTCGCAGGTAGAAATCTGCTGTGACGCAATGTTCAACAGCTGTTTCCACGTTTACATTGCAGGTCTAGGCTACGGTATGGTGATTGTGTCCGGCATCGTTATGCTCTACTACAACCTGATCATCGCCTGGACGCTGTTCTATATGTTCGCATCCTGGTCCAAAACGCTGCCTTGGGAGAAATGCGACCCGGAGTGGTGCACTCCAGGTATGACAGTTTCGTTAGCACTTGCTGGAGGTGGGAGGGGGGGAGGGGCGAAAGTAATGTGTGAAAACAGTCAACCGTAATGCCAGCCATGTATTGCGACATCGCCTATGTTTGAAACGTCAAGGTGCGAAAAGAGGGAACAAGAAGAAGAAATTACACGTGCTCTTGGTGCATTCCGTTGATCACGTTATGAGACAGAATTTTGTACACCCGCTACTCGTGTGTATAGGTAGTCTGTGGCACACGTGTAGTTCACATTGTACAGCAACATTTGTTTTCGCATTGGCATGATTAGGGAAACATGTTCAATCGGGGCACACGCAAGATCCATGCTCGAGTTATGAACACCCTCTGAATAATGTTGCCCGACAGAAAACAAAAAAAAGATAAAGATAGTTCAGGGTTAAAGTGATCTCTACTCAAAGCCTGCGTTTGCAACGTAGCATCCACTGGCTTTTAACAAGGTTCCCCTGCGATAAACAGCAACAAATGTTCATTAAACAACACACCTCGTGTTCCATGAAACAACAATTCAAGCCGCAAGCTAATTCTACACTTCTGTGAGTACGAGTATAAGACCTCTAATCGAAAAAAAGGAGCTTTCTTTTCAAGGTGCTTCGCGGCATTCTTTTTTATAAACGTACATTACTGTTAAATAACTTTCTTCGTGGCGTTAAGTTAGGGTAGCAATGTTCTGTCATTTTCTCCATAAAAAGGTTCTGTCGGGGTCTTGCTGATTTGCACGACTACAACAAGCTTTCAACTTTGTAGTTCCTTGTTTACTGACTGGCTTATATTTTTATATTGTTAAGACTTGCACGTTTTATGTGAACTCACCGAAGATTGTCAAGGAGAGCGAGACAGAGAGGGTGTATAGAGTTCGAACGCCGACACGAATACCTCAGCATTGCTATCGTGAGCCTTCGTCACTGTGTATAGGGGCCTTGCCGAAGAGACAGGCTAAACACAGTGCAGTCAAAACATGGCACACTGATGTATGTGCTTTGGCGCGTGGTCCGTTAAAATTTGAGTTAAGGAAACACCGCCGAGACGCGAAAATACCGCGCCTGCCTGAAGCTACGGGTATCCGCCCGCAGCAGTGCATGTGTGTCCGAAACTGGCGTCCAACTTGTCTTGCGTTTTTCTGGCTTTCTTTCTTGTCCTTGCGAGCTCTTGTTCGGTAACGAATGTGATGTCAGTGTCGCGGAATACGAGGTTTTGATCAAGCTGCCACTTGATGTCTCCGCGTTTGGTTGTTATTCTCAGCCTGTTATCAGTACGAAGACGCCGACGCGTGCTTTAGGACCAACGGATCCTATTACAACCAGACCTGCTTCAACCAAAGTATGGCCCAAGAACTGAATATATCAGCCCTTGTAAAGAACATGGCAAAGCGAACGCCATCGGCTGAATACTTCAGGTAAGGCATAAATACCCTCTAGAAAAATTTTAAAAGAAGGAAAGGCTGGGGCGCCTTTTTGAGTGTACGTTAAACAACACCGGGTGAACTCAATTGTTTCAGAACCCTAGATCATAGCCTCTCAAATAGCGGTACTGTTGACTTGTGGAGTACTACCTAACCTTTAGCCATAGGGATCTTCGTTAAGCACAAAAATTAAAAAAGGAAAACTGGAGTAACTGTAGGGGAAAAAATGCAAGGAAGGGATAAGGACGTGATCGCCAAAGGCAAGGCAGATGCAACTTTATTAGATGAAGTAGATAGTGCTTGATTACGATATGGTAGCACGTAAGTAGTTTACGAAGACTACATGGCTACTTCTTGCCACACCGATTCAGAGAGTATGCCGCTAGATATCACCACCGTCATCGTTATACCCCAATCAGTCAATCAAATCTCGCACAGTCATAAGGTCCGAAACGAAGTAATTGCAAACACACTACTTCAAGAGTTCCAGCAACTAGCAATCGACGCCCTTACTCTCTGGCATGCTTAACTTGTCCCACCTTTGCAGGTTCTTCGTGCTCGGCGAATCTCCCAGTATACGAGAAACGGGCGAGATACGGTGGCCTTTGGCCTTGTGCTTGCTACTTGCCTGGATCATTGTCTTCCTATGCCTCTGCAAAGGCGTCCAGTCCTCGGGAAAAGTGAGCGCGCGCTCTTACCCAATCTCTTGTCTTTTTCCCGTTCCTATAGCGTTTGTTTAGAGCTCAAGAGTCGCCATGTTGTAGCTGTACCAAAATGAACTCAAGAGCGCCCCGTTATCAGAGTTCAACGGTCATATTCAGTCATATCTAAAGACAAGCGATCACGTTGCCTCACCCGCATGAGTGACTTTTGGTTCTTCGAGTCTAACCGCGTTCAATTTTCTATCAAACACATCGCATTTCTCTTTCTGCCGTCTTTATATTTCGGCTTCCCTTTGTTCCTTGTCAGTTTTATGGTAAAGAGAGAGTGATTGTAGAGATGAAGAGGCGCTGTTTTCTGCAACCCTTCAGGGAGCGTGGCTCAGCGCCTTGGCGAAGGGAAGGGGGCCATAAATAGACAGCAATTTTATGTACTGCCTGATTTTACGCTTTTTTCCTTTTGTTTCATCGTTATTCTACACATTGTTCTGAGACGCATACCACAGTGTTTTGAGACTCCTTCAGCGCAACGTTAAACCTTGATATCGCCTTCAATGCTTCGCGTTCGGGCGAAACTACCACTTTTCTTTCGTTCTTCCAAATATTGTTCCTAATTCTAACTTTCTCTTTTTTTTTTTTTTGCGCAGGTGGTGTACTTTACTGCCCTTTTTCCCTACGTGGTGCTGGTGATATTGTTTTTCCGTGGTGTTACTTTGCCTGGTGCCTATGAGGGAATCATGTTCTACGTCACGCCCAACTGGAGGCTATTACTTACCCCGCAGGTAAGCGCAAACTTTGGGATTACCAACCGCATGGAAAATTCATAAGTGGATATAATGAACACTTGCATCTCTCTCTTTCTTTCCATACAATTTATTCACTAAAGAATGTTAGTTAAAGATGAGCTACATTGCATTCCTAAAGGGCCAAAGGCTAAACGTGGCAAGTTCCGAAAAAACTTTACTGAGCCGTAACGGCTTAAATATACATACATATATTGAAATCCATGAGGTCACATTGACATGCCGATGCTGAGGCTTGGGAGCAAAATTCAGAAAGTAGAACTTTGACCTACATTTCTTTTTCATCTAATCACCTATCTATCACCGTGAAATTCACGATAATAGTTTCTCAAAGGCTACTTTATCTACACAAACTTATTTCTTTTCTTCAGTGTCTCTTTATTCGTCTCTCTGTGCTGTTTCTGACGAAGACGAAGCGAAGTTTAACCGTGGTTGTTCTTTAATCTCAGGTCTGGGGAGATGCGGCGGTGCAGATATTTTTCGCTCTGAGTCCAGCCTGGGGAGGACTCATCACACTGTCGTCTTACAACAAGTTTCATAACGACTGCTACAAGTGAGTTTCAGCTTTCATTGATGCGTTGAGAAAAATTGAACTGCTCTCCGATTCGTGGCGCAATCAGGTGCTAGCGGAGTCCCTCGAGACATTCAGTTATTCCGCTACAACAGTGCAGGAAAACCCGTCGCAGCGTGATATTTCGGAGAGTATAGATCTACAAGCCACACTCACATTATTATAGGAACAAACAGAGCAAATGCCATTGTCGCCGCTACCACGGTAATGAACTCGCAATGGCAAACACTACCTACGGAGTAAAAATGACACCTGGGATGCAAATATCAAAGACGCCAAATGAAAACCGCGTATACCGCAACCAAAACTTAAAGGGAGAGAACAAACCTGGAAAATGTAAACGCCTCTCTCGACAGAACTTGAACAAGCGCAATAAAGTTCGGCGGAGGTCTGGCGCTGTGTGAAATAGAACGCGAACAAGGTTACAAGCCGGCGTGACTACAAGCACTCACAAGGGAATAAAAAAATAATAACAAAAAGAAAATAAGTCCCTATATTCACTCCTTCACGAACGGCGACATTCTCGTTGTTTTGAATGACTACTAGTCGCACATTATTCAAGCGAATACTCGCGCACGTCAATTTCCAGTGACACGTAAATAACCGATGCTACTCAGCGCTAAACGGTGGCCATGCACCCTGGTATACGTCGCTTTTCTTTTTTTTTTTTACTGAACTATTCGATCTTCCCTCCCTTCGTCACACGAATTTTAAGCTCGCGAGTCCTCTTCTATCAGCCTTGCAGTTTGCTTCCTACATATTCACCCACAGTGGTGTGACACTAATTTAATGCGAAAGCATTATATGCCACACTGAGCGAATATCCGTCGGTCGTAGCCGCCGTCACTCGAAGATCGTACCAAGAGTGACCGACGGTGCAATGAAAAAAAAACACGTGAAAAAAAAATGCTTGGATTGACGTCAAATTTCTCAGGAAGGTTCCTTTAAGCAAAGTAAACTAATGGCTTTGAGAAGAAAATTAGGTAAATTTCGGTCTTGGTGGGAAGCGAACCCGAGCCTCCGGGGTGCGACACGAGCACGGTTCCCCGACGTCATGGCGGCTCTACGGTACTCGCTGAATAAAGGTGGGGCCTAGTCCGTGCGTCATTGGGCACGTGACGGCGCAGCCAATGGAGAGGAGGTGGCGCCACGTCATGAGGGCATAACATGAGCGCGCTCAAGGCGTTCCGAGGTCTACAAACGGTATAATGCTCTCGGATTACCACGCGTAAGCATTCTAAGGTGTCCCTGCCTCATTTTCTTTTGTTGTTCTTGTTATAGTTCGTTCGCCAACTGGATGCTTATTTCTCTATTCGTGGCCCAATAAACGCACCGATCAAGAGGCTCGATTAGTAACTGTCTTTCTACATACGTGTGAGGACTTACATAGTACGCCCATTTACCGTGAACTTCTCGCAGCAAAATCACATTAGCAACCCTATGTTTGACAAGCTACTAATGCTCCCTTTTAATGGCGTATGCGAATTATACATGGATAAATGCGTTAGCAACATTGTAAAAAGAAAAAAAAGCTACCGTAATAATATTTATCTATACTTCGTGTACGGGCTCGTCTAACACCGCAGTAAATTATGGGCAAGTTTGTTGTATCAGGACGAGAATTACATGTACGCCAGATGTTGCTTAAATTTATTGGTTTAAAGCTATTTAACAACATACATACCAAATAAAATAAGGCATGGCAGAGAGGTATCACTTGGGTTACAAAAGAATATATATTTTTTCAGCATGTATCCATGCTTTAATTCTGAAATGTGAATTTTATGTGCACGCCTATGAATATGCACTACATGTGCTTAAATAGGCACTCTTGTTTCTACAAAACGTATTAGTATGTGTTCAGTGGTTTCATTTTTTCATTTTTGCAATGCAATTAGGTTAGCACTGTGAGCGAGCGAGCGTATGTACGCGTGTTCGCTGCACCTACTCCTACCCCCCCCCCCCTCATTTTTGTCGTCATCATACATGTTTTCTTGGATCTATTCATTTGTAGTTATCTAAGCATATACGCAATAGATTCGCTGAATGCTTAAAGGGACGCTAAAGGCTGATTCTAAGTCGACGTTGACTGTTTAAATACCATTGCAGTAACCTCGCAACGGTTGTTTCGTGCCAGAAAAGACCTAGTTTACGGGAAAATTGCATCTGGAGGGTCCGAATACCTTTGTCGCAATTCAAATCTCCCGCCGCCAAAACGGGGGAGTGGTGACGTTGCATACGCCATCACCACCCGACACCGCACCCGACAGACGGCGGTACCGAGCCAGGACAAAGGGGTGGATTCGCCGCTGCAGCTGCTTTTTAGTCAAGTGGCGTAGATCGTTCGAGCATATCGCGACATCACATGCAAGTTGAATTCTCTGCTACTTGCAGTTTGTGCGAGTTTCGCGAGCCAGTAAAACCACCGCAGCACTACTAGATAACGAAACCACTGAAACGCGGAAGCGGGGGCGGCGTGAAGTTGAGCGAAAACGGAACCTTTCGGCTGTCCACGTCGTTAATTTCAATGTAATTTCAAAGAGTTATTTTTTCTAAAAAGGATATAGAACTGGACAAGTAGCATTTTATTTCGACTGACAGTACAATGATGTTTTTTGCAACGAGTGGTTGAGTAATAGTCACAAAATTTAACTGAGGAGTGTTTTCGTCATCGGGCAAGTACTTGAATGTTCCAGAGGAGCCTCTAATCATGTCCTGCATTTACCTCAGTTTCTCGATTATTAAGGCTCTGTTCGCGAAATTATTGACGCCTTAGAGATTCTCGAGCACTATCTATCACTTTAGCTCGACTTAATATTTGCCTTTAGTGTCTATTTGAATCCTTGCCACTTTTTTTTTTGAGCGGCCTCTAGCTATTGGACTATAAGGCCGTTCAGTGTCTGCAGATATTTCTACTTCCATTTGTCAATGATCGCAAAAAAAAAAGCTTAAGTAAAAAAATAAAGCTGAAAGCTCTTTTGCTTTTTGCTGCAACCGCTAGGCAACATGTGACCTTACGTTTTCAGGGACTCCCTGATTGTGTCCGTGAGCAACGTGCTCACGAGCATCTTTGCCGGCTTCGTGATCTTCTCGGTGATCGGGTACCTGGCGCACGAGTT